>NC_056746.1:512585954-512645954 GCF_019279795.1 Protopterus annectens | reverse complement strand
GAGGTACTTTTGCAGCCTCTCCAGTTGTTGCAGGTGTCTAGTGAGGTACATGCCAAATGGGGCATTGTACTCAATAATTGCTCTAATGAGGGAAGAGCAGAGGGAGACAATGACCGCTTTCTTCCTGGATGCAAAACCCTTTGTAATGAGATGTGCCACATAGAAGGACTTTCTGACGACAGTGGCAATGTGGTGATCAAAAGAGAGGTTGCTGTCAACCTGTGTTCCCAGATCTCTTATAATGCCTTCTGTGTTCAGTGGACTACCATCTATGTGGTAACTCATGGGAACCGGGTTTTTCCCAAAAGGGGATGACAACACATTTTTTGCAATTGAGCTTAAGGCTGTGGTTCTGACACCAGTTGTTTGTCTCAGTGAGGCCATTCTGTAGGATGTCAACATCACTTGGGGAGTTAATAATAGCACCCAACTTGCAATCGGCTGTGGACTTTGTCAGCGTCCCTTTGTGTTGGCCTGTACTTCAGAGAAGTAGATACCAACAGGAGAGGACCCAGAACCGAACTGTGTGGAACTCCACTCATGACTAGTCGGCAGTCTGACTTGGAGTCAGCTGCTTTCACACTGGCTCACAGATAGAACCCACAGTGTGAAAGTAGCTGACTTGGAGTCAGTTACTTTCACACTGTGGGTTCTATCTGTGAGCCAGTTTGCAACCCACCTAGTGATATAGGGGTTGATGCCAAGCTTAGTGAGTTTTCCTATTATTCCTGAGTGGGGAATGGTATAAAAAGCCTTAGCCAGATCAAGGTAGGCTGTATGAACCACCTTGCCTTCATCCACAGCTCTGATGACTGACTCAAAGAAGTCGACCAAGTTGAGCAGGCATGATCTACAATTCACAAAACCAAACTGTGTGGGATCCAGAGTTTGGAGATTCCCTATATCCTTGTTTATTAGGTCCATGATGATGCATTCCATAGCTTTGCATATCAGACTCGTCATGCTAATGGGTTGATAGTTCCCAGGGTCTGTAGTCGCTCCTCCTTTGTAGTTCCATGACTTCCTCTCAAACAGAACACAAGCAGTGAAATGGAAAAATGATTTCTCCAACATCTTGCCAGTAACTACTGCTGTTCCATACTTTTCAATATTTTCATAAATCACCTCTGTACTGCTACAAAAAATGCTATTCTGCTTCAGTATGATGGTAACTCATCCCTAATATCCTCTGCCAAAACTCCCTCTAAACTCCAACAATCTTTATTGACTGAAACATGGTTAAATAATTCACAACTACTTATAAATCCTAAAAAAATAAAATGACTGTGCTTTACTCCAAATGACATCTCTACCAAAATAACAATATTCACTGTCATCTCTGCCAAAAGCACCATGATAGAACAATTAAACTACACAAAATTACTGGGTGTCATCATAGATGGCCATTTTAAATTTAACCACCGTGAATCAGATGTGGTTACAAAAATCATCAAAACTAACTACATTATACAAAGTAAAATCCTCGCTCACTGACATAGCCAGAAAACATATAGCCTTACTTTCTTACTGCCATCTTCTATATGCTGCCCAATCTTCACTAACCTTCATGTCTCACAATTATCCAGAGTTGAGCAATGTTATAATAAAATAGCCAAATTTGCAGTAAACTATAATAAAAGAACACACCACTTCCTAGCCTTTAGACAATTAAACTGGTTAGACCCACCACTTCACTTTGCTCTTTCTCAGCTAACTACAATACACAGATTTCTCTACAGGTCAGAAAGCTGCCCATTTCATAGCAACTTAATACAACACTACTTCCCTAAGTGAATTTTACTGTCAAGGAAAAAACACTGATCACTATAACTAAATCATCTAATACCGTAGGGGATTCTCTATAGTCAAAGAGTGTAACTAAACTAGGGAACCACATCCCACTACCACTGAAATCCATTCAGAAAGTAAACTCATTTAAAACACAACCAAAACTTCACCTATTAAGTCAATAAATCTACTCCTGTATATTTGCAGGATAAATGCGACTGTAAACTTCAGCTTAACGTACTGTCCAACCATTTGTCTTCATTCAGAATCCTATACCTAACAACCAGTTTTCACCACCACCTGAATAGTTTAACTAACATCTCCCAGCCATATATATTGTGACACTGCCCACCACCTCACCTCTGTGCTTTTAATATAAACTTTTTGATGGCCACAGATAATTTTCAATGAACCTGCTTAATACCCCTCATCTTAATGACAATATTAACATTTTCTGCCTTACAGAGTTTCTTCCCTCATTTCCATTCCATTGAATTTCTAACCACTAATCTCAAGCTCCATTCTCCATTTGATGAACCCACTAATGCACCTCTTCAAATGCTCAATATTCAACATCTATTAAATGCATAAGTATCTTATATACTGTAATATCTGTCTTTGTTTCACATGAATGTAATCTAATTTGTCAATGTAGGTTTAATTGTTAATGGATGTTGCTTAATGTCTGTTCATGTATATTACTAAATGCCTATTTAAAAATGTAATATGATAAAGCTTTTCTCCTCAGGCCTCTGCAGGAAAGAGTTTTTTGACTAACTTCATTCAGACAAACCCAGTAAACAAAAGCAACATACATATAAATAATATAAATAAACTTACTAAAGGGAGTGTATTTAGCTGACTTCATTATAGTCTAAATGTAATGGTTTCACTGAAAACTTAAATATCACATTTCTAAATTTTGTGGTATTTTACAGCTGAGTTAGGCCCTAGATTTAAACTAGTATCCATCCATCCTCAACTCCTTTTTCACATTTTTGAACGTGAGGTCAGGGTGTCACTGCAACAGTGACAATCATCTAGAGCCAAGGTTTACACTGAGGGGTGGCTACCCTGCCATAGTAGTTCTTCCACACCACACACCCACATGCACACTCACACCTAAGGACAGTTTAGAGTGTTTGATCCACCTACTGCAAGTCTTAGGAATGTGGGAGGAAACCCATGCAAACACAGAGAAGACATGGAGACTCCAAACAGAAGCCCCCCAGCTGAGGATCGAACCAGGAAGCCTCTTGCTGTGAGGTGACAACATTATCCACTGTAAAATAATGAATAATTGTAGATACTCAGCAACACCAACAACCAGAGGTCCAAACTCACAAAGGTAATAAACACTTTAATCAACTTGTATCAACACTATCCACTGTGCCACTGTGCTGGAAATATAATTAGATAGTTTAATTGTGGAAAAAATTAACAAGAACTAGAAAATTACTTTTACAAAATAATGGAGTCCTTTACATTAGAGTCAACGATCTAAGAATACTTGAAATGATATGGGATTTGAAATCATTGCTGAATTCATTAAGGATCGATCAGTCTGGCCTATCAGACTAAACAGGCTTTCAACAAAAGTCTTATATGTGGGAGTAAAGCTCTCTTATACCCCCTGTGGAAGAGGGCTGTACCTCTTATACAAGTACTTGTGAGGTCTCCAAACCTTCAGATTATGCTATAATTCTCTTTATCAGTGTCAGTGGCACAACAGGTACCACCTTTGCGTTTGACACAGAAGTCTGTGGGTTCTATTCCCACACCAGGGGTAGATCGATTGATGCCACTCCTGAGTGTGTCATCCTTCAGATAAGACATTAAACTAAGATCCCATCTGCTAGAGTTGGTAGTAGCTCAAGTGGATGTAAAAGAACCCACTGCATTTATCAAAAAGAGTAGGGGAAGTTCTAGTACTAGAAACTACAGAAAACTGAATGCAGAATCCATAATAAGAGTTTATTTACAGTGACATGGAGGGATAGATTGGCATCAAGATGGGGAGAGGATCACAGTGTTTTTTTTCCAGGTATCCATGATATCACAGTGAGACAAAACAACATAATTCTTTTAACTGACAGATGAAAACTGTATAAAATGAAACAATCCACTAGCTAAGCAGAAACGATTAATGCAGACTCATTTCTGTTACTATACAGAAATGTTGTAGATACATTTATAATCATATATTATTCTGTTAATGCATTCTGTGTACAGAGTTAAAAATCTTTGAAAAGATCAGAAGAAACTGATATTTCCATACAATGCATTCAATTACAGAAATCCCATTTGTGAATCTCCTGCATAAAACAGCAGTACATATGTTGTTTATGTCCTACTAACCTACTTTCGAGGCAAGTCTAATTCTATCAAGCTAACATCAGTCACTTCATGAATATCATTTCCTGCAGTATTAGTCTGTATAGTTAAAAAAGACTACATTTTATTCGGCAAAAGAATATTAGGTTACAGATTTTTTTCTGCTATTCACTGTTCCGATCTTGTCCCAGTTAGGTGTTGCTGAAAGGGGTTATCTTGGGATCATTTGTACATCTCTATAAATCAATGCCAGGATTGTTATTTTATTGTCTCTGGATGGAATTCTCTAATGAAACAACTAAACAGAATGCAAACAGAGTGGAACCCTAGGGTTACATAAAGATGATGGATGATGTGACAGACACTTAATTATCATTATAAACACAACAGCTGAGAGACAAGCAGGGATCTGCTGTTGCACCTAATGATTTAATAAAGCAAACTCTGTCTCAGCATGCAGCAGTGTTATTTGTACATTATTTCTCCTCTACACTTGTCAGTTGTCCAGAAATGCCTACTTGCCTAACACACACATATCCACATTCACACACATGCAATTGCACTACACATGCATCTATATAAACATGTCAGTATGTACACACACACACACACACACACACACACACACACACACACACACACACACACACACACCTTTTTCACCATCCTAGTCCCCAAAACTGTTACAAGATCATCCACATTTACGTTGCATGGCAGTATCTGTTGGTAACTAAATCATCTTCTCACCAACTCTACTTACGAAGCCTCTCCAAAGATAAGATGTGCGTATGCACTTGAAGGTACTGTGTCTGAGACAGCCCATTTCTTTTCCTGCTTGTCTTGTGACCTTTCCATCACTTTTCCCCCTAGAAATTGAACAATAAGCATTATGAGCAAAATGGTTGTATAGCAAACTATATCCAAAAAAAAGTGGGTTTCCAGATTTTAGGACAACCTATCCAAATTTTACTCTCTGGCATGCAACGACAGAACACAGGATAGGCCCTCCCTCCTAGCCCACCCATACATCTATCCATCCATCCATAGCCCCCTTTTCCCATTTTTTCACATGGGGTCAGGGTGTCACTGCAACAGTGGCAATCATCTAGAGGCAATGTTCACATTCCCAGACAAATGAAAATGCTATATAAGCTTCCTTTTGTGTTTCTCATTGGAGGAGATGTGGAATATACAAACTTACATATATATGTTCCTGCCTTACAGAACATAAACAATCACATTTTTTCTGTCAGCAATCTTTAGTTTCATATCTTGCAAAGTCACCATACTGACCTGTTGTGTTAAACTATGAGTAACGTTTAGTGTCTCCCATGACTTTTCTGAAGCCCTTTCTATAAGACTGTATGCTTCCCAAAAACTTCCTGTCCTGTTATCACATGCCCTCTTCTTTAACATAATACCATTTGTAAGGGTGGCCAGTGCCATCTTAAACCCCCTCCCCAATTAAATTACAGAAGGATGCAGGGAAGGGGAAGGGAGGTTACAGCCCCCTTACAGTGTTAGAGAAAATACAAATTGCTGAAGGGAAATGTTGGCTTTTGTTATAAAAACTTTAGCATCCACCTAACTGTAATATACAGAAAATACATGGCAGCTCGGGGGGGGGGGTGCTAAAAAATTAACTTATGCTACTCTTAACAGGGATTAAATGTATTTCTAACAAGACTTCCTATTGCCAAAGAGAGAGGTAAGTGGAGAGCACCAAGCACAAAGGTGTGGCACTATCCAAATTTCTGTAGAAGGAGCTGATAATTACATGCTGCCCCAGATACAAGACCCTAAAAAAAGTTCATATACATCTATATGGAAATCTATATATCTCTGAGGCTGCTAGGGACTACCTGGACAATACAAGAAGGAAGGTTTATTTACAATGCACTAGAAACAAAGCACTATAATTTATAATGGCTGATGTATGGACATATAATCCTCATTTAATGAATCTGACAAGTCCTTCACTGCAGATGATTTTTAAGCAAGTTCAAACAGTTTTAACATAGTTCCGGAAGTCTATCAGCACAAGCAGGACTTTCAAAATCTGCCACAAGTTAATTGGTTACTTTTTCACAGCATTCCATTAAGTTTCTTTTACATTTGTGAGTTTATATGGATGAGCGCCAGACCATCTTAATACTATTGCTTTTAGATGATCTCAACTCTAACTGCTGATGCACACCTCTCTTTGCTATTTGCTGTGATGTCATTTTTGCTGCCTGCACTCAATATCTAACGTTGTAGGTGCCCTCAGTGAAACTGTACCCCATCCCCCTCCCACTACCAGTGATTAATTGAAGGATGTTTTTCCAGTATAATCATCTCCTCACATAAAACCTCACAGACTTCTTATCATTTTACCATTGTTTGCTCTTTCCCATCTGTGTGTCGTCTTGTACCTAATCTGTTCGTTGTTATTATGGCACCAGTTTGTTCCTTTCTCTTCCACTCTTTTTCTTCCTTTTTGACAGAAAAGACATGATTTTCAGCTTTTAATTCTAGTTCTTTTATTGCAAGTCTAACATTATATCCAGCTACCCAAATATGTCTTTAATTCATGACACTCTCTTTCACTGATGTCTGTATTCTCCCATTTATCAATACAACTTCTTCTTTGGTGCCTCATACAATTTGTCTAATTTATTTTACTGTAAGTGACTCACCCTTTATGTTTCCCAAGTTTCATAAATGCTCTTAACTAATTTGTATCCTTTTTCTTCTACAGCTGGATTTTGGAATCATTTTTTTGTCATACCAGTTTTTAGTATTTTTGCTCATTCTTATTACTCTCATGTACCATCTAATGCCTACCGTGTTCTTGATTTCTGCTTCCTATTTCTGTGACTTATCTCTGATGACATATCATCCCATGCCATTGTCTATCCAACCATATAAGCTCCCTTTTCACTCTACAATAAAATCAGTTCTGTATCTGATTTTCCTGCTGTCTTTTCCTTAGTTCACTTCCTGCCCATCCCTATCCCACTGTTATTTTATCTTGTTTTACTGTCCTAAGCGTGTGGGCTCTTGTGATTTTACATTGACTATAAAACAATAGCAATTTCTGCAGACTTTACCACCTGTCTGTACCCTTACACTTCCTATGCCTCTTTATTGTGCTGTTAAATGCATTACACACTCACTGTTTCATCATATATTTTGCACCTATGTTACCTAGCTACCACTTTCATTAATAGCTTATTGTGAAACCTCTTCAGTGATTTTCACAAAAATGTCTCTTAGCAAAGGATCCCAGCACATTACTGGACAGACATTTATTGCTGCTTATCAACACAGTCTCTAGCCCCTTCGACACATTCAGCCTTTACATTTCCCATAAAATTGTTTAAAGCCTACCCAGATGTTCAATGATCTGGAAGCTTCTATGGTACATTTTCGTCCAACCATTCTCTTGCATATCAGATTTCTAGTTCTTGTCTCATATTTCATCTTCTTGATAATAACTTGTTGGTCACATCCTTCCTAGGCAAAAACATGTGGGAATCTTACTTCGGAACTACACTTTGTTATGCAGTACACCCTCCCCCAAAACCATGAATCAGAGCTTTTGAATATTTTCTTTATCCAGAATGGTGGGCTGATACAGCTGAAATCTTTTCAGCCATGGTATGGCCAAAACTGCATTAGCCTTACAGATGCAACAGAAACTTGATATTGTATTTCTTCACCACCAACAGCAAAGAAAATGCAGATGGATATAAAGCCTTAACTGACCACCTAGCCACAATGGGCACTCACAAAATGTATTATTGAGATGCACAAATTGTGATTAGGTTGGTTATGTTCACCTCATTTATGAGCCTCTCTTTATGTATTCTGGATCACCTAATTCAAAATTAGGAGATTTTTCTCCCCTGGGCCTCTGCTGAAAATGGGCTCCTACCCAGTCGGACTTTCCCAGTAATCAAATGTCAATAAATAAAATAAAATGGGGGCTGACTTCTAAATGTACACTAATCATTCTTGGGTGGTACACTGCACAATTAGTGTTGCTGCCTCACAGCTCTAGCATCCAAAATTTGATCCTGACACAAGATTGCTCTCTTCATCAAGTTTACAAGTTCTTGTATATGTGTGTGTATTTTCTCCAAGCACTGCAATTTTTCCAATGTCTCACAGACTTGCTGATTAATTTTGGCTAGTCTTCATTCTACATTTAATATTGTATTTTCCTAACGTAGTCTGGGTCACAGGCTAAAATGATGCACAAAGTTCACTTCACTTGTCTGGTTATTGGATAGTTAAACAAAGACTGAATACTGGCCTCCATCTCATCCAATATCTGAAATGCATTTCATGGTTGTCCAACGGAATATGGAGACTCAAGAAATTAAACCCAGGACTACAGGAAGAAACCTGCTAACAGTTTATTTACTTAACCCTTGTCTGAGTCTATATCTGATCACTCTTATCTGTTGCGTGACATTCTTCATGAAGATTAATTTCGCCCCAGTGATTTGGACTGCCCATAATATCATAACTGGACCCTACAGACTCTGTGAAGGAGACAGCTGTCTAAGGTTGGTGTCCAATTTGCATCTCCTTGGAAGTAAGTGCAGATGTTCAATACTGCTGAATATTTTTCTACTATTTTAGGATGCCATAATCTACTTCCCAGAGATACTAAATGCATTCTGCAAATATCATAAGCTGCCAGTTATCTGTGACTGCTGTTCTGGGACTATTTTGAATTTTTCCCACCCTAAGAACCTATTTCCTCTTTTGTTCTTAAAATAGCCCTTGATTTCTCAGCATCTAATCTAAATTTGACTTCAGAAGCTCCTCCCAGTCATATCTCATTTGCCCACACTGGTGAGCACTAGAAGATCTTGTGTTGGTGCTGCTGGGAGAAAGAACATTAGCCGTTTTCATAGGATCATAGGCAATTACTAGGCCATCAACCCAGAGTTCATTTTAAGCCTAGCTGTTTCATCCCAATGTAATACCATAGAAATGCTAGTCAATACTCAAGATTGCATTTAGTGACAACTGCCCATGTCCAGGAGGGTTGTGGTCACTATCCCCGGTAAGAATTTACAGTGCCCCACCCACTCTTCCAGGTTTCTCTTGAATAGCATCATAGAGGTGTTCTTTTTCACATGAATTGGTAGCCTGTTCCAAAGACGCGGCAGTCACTGGGAAATATATATCTGTCCCTCCACCATGTCCTATTTAAGTCACAGGCCATATTTAGGCCCCTGGAACAGATAGCCCTAGTCCTGTTTGATTTACGGATATGCAGCAAGTTCATTAAGTTTGGGACTTTAGTCAGTCTGTGTAAGGCACATGCTGGAGCCCCTTGATCTTCTTTGTTAGAAACCTCTGAGGTCTCTCCAATTGCTGCAGGTGCTTTGTACAGTACATGATGAATGGGCCATTATACTCAATTATGGGCTGGATAAGTGCCGAGTATAGAGGGTTATAACCTCTTTTGCTCTTGAGGCTATGTCTTTACTAATCAAGTGTGCTACATAGAAAGCCTTCCTTACTACAGTAGACACATGGTGGTCGAATTTAAGGTAACAGTCAACTTGTGATCCCAGGACCCTTACCACTTCATGGGTACTTATGGTATTGTTGATTTGATAGTGTGAAGGGATGTTGTTTGTGCCAGAGGGAATGATGATGCATTTCTTTGCATTCAGTTTGAGACCATGACTAATAAACCAGTCACTGGTCTGCATGAGACCCTCCTGGAGTATACTGACATAATTTGGGGATTCAATGATTGCAACTAGTTTGCAGTCATCTGCAAACTTAGTCATCCACAACCCCTTAGTTTCGACCTGAATGTCTGAGGAATATATACCAAACAGTAGGGGCCCAGCACTGACCCCTGTGGTAACCTGTTGGTAACAGGTCTGCTGGTTGAAGTGGAGTCACCCACTTTGATAGTATATGTCTGGGTTATGAGCTAGTTGACAATCCATCTTACAACGAAGGGGTTTACATTCAGTTTGCTAAGTTTATTGGTAATGCCTGAATGTGGGATTGTGTTGAAAATCTTTGCCAAGTTGAGGTATGCTGTGTGCACAGATTTGTCATCATCAATGATCCTGGTCACATTTTCAAAGAAACTACCAGATTTAACAGGCAGGATCTGCCCTTGACGAAGCCGAATTGGGAAGTTCCAGGGTTTGGAGGTCACCTATGTCTTTATTTATGAGGTCCATAATGATAATATGTTCCATGGCCTTAAAGATGAGGCTGGTCAGGCTTATGGGTCAGTAATTCCCCGGGTCTGTTGCTAGGCCACCTTTGTGGAGGGAAATAACTGTTGCTGTTCTCCATTCTGCAGGAACAGAGTCTGTGGTTAGGTTATGATTGAAAAGGATACTTAATGGTGATGCTAGTTCAGCCTGGGATGTCGTTTGGTCCCATACAGACTGTGCTTTTTGCCTTGGACAAGGCTTTGAGGACCTGCTCTTCAGATATATATAGGGTAGGGAGGGAGGTTGGACAAAGGTTTGTGATAAGTTAGGAGGGGATAAGAGAGTGAAATTTTCACCAAACCTATCCGCTAGCAGGTTTGCTATCTCTGTGGGGTCAGTTTGTGTGATAACCATTGGTCACTAGTTCTGCACATGCTTGGGTCCTACCTTTTAGGCTATGTACATTGCTGTAAAAGGCTTTATGGTTATCCGTGGCAGAACTTGCTAAGTTTCTCTCAAAGGAGCTCTTAGAGGATTTGACAAGTTGTCTTATTTGTCTGTTGAGGCTGTGGAGGGTGATTTTCCATTGTTGGGGTCTTGCCTTTGTTTTCTTGGACAGCAACTTTTTGTGTTTATTGTAAAGTTTGTTGATGCTGGATGTCCACCATGGCAGCTTGTTTTTACTTGTGGCTCTGGCTTTGATTCTTTCTGGTACAACCAAGTGTATACACTTATGCAAGTTATTGTACGGGACTTTAATGTTACCACTTCCAGCTTGAAGTGGGGCTTAGAATGCATTGATACCTTCACCAACAATTTGCCTTGGCGAAGTTCTTTAGTCTGAGTTCACCCTTTGTGAGTTCTGGTGTTAGTGCCAGCTTGAAGGTGACTGAATTGTGGTCAGTTTTAACTAATGATGATCTGATAGTCGCGGCAGTGCATCTGTTTGACATCTTGGTGAGGACCAGATCCAGAATGTATGTTCCTCTTGTCAGGCTATGAACAATTTGTTCCAGGCATTTGAATTAACAAAGTCATGGAACTTTCACGCTAGTGAGTTAGGGCTAGCATAGGTTTCCCAGTTGATGGTGGAATAATTGAAATCCCCCATAACCAGTGTGTTTGATAAAATTTGGATTGCCTCCAGTTTGGACAAGTAGGCTTTGTGGGTGTCATGACCCATGGATGGGGATCTATAACTGGCTATGACTTGAATGGCAGTCTTACACATCATAACCTGGACTTGGAGTAAATCCATAGAGTTTTCCAGTCTAACTAGACGGAAGGTAAATTTATCCCTAATATAGATTTTAATACCTCCTCCTTTGGTTTTCACACATTCATTTTGGTCTAAAAATGTGGGAGGTATTGTAGCCTTGCAGTGCCAGGGTACTCTCTGAGCCCTTGAACCAGGTTTCTGTGACTGCACAGACATCTACATCTTTTTATGACAGAAGTGCTTTCAGGGAGTGCAGTTTTTGGTTTAAGCTCTTAGCATTTAGCAGCATGACCCTTATTTTGTTCTGGATGGCTAATTTCACACTGGTAATGTTGTTTTTGAGATCTTTCCTAAAAAAGGCAATATGGGGGAGGCAAGATCCTTTGCCTAGCCATAAGCCTATTGGTGTCTGTAGATCAATATGTATGTATATACCTTTAAAAAGCTATCCAAGGGTTTGCACAAGTGTATAAATACTGAGCATGTGCAAGCTAGAGCGCCATTTTGTAGTAAGCAGTTGAGATGTAAACATGTATGTATGTAAGGTCTGTCTGTGAACTAGTTTATTCATATTTAATGATGCTGCTATCCAACCTGATGTGTTTCTATGTATTAAAGCATCTAAACAAAAACAAAACAGCCTTCTTGTCATACGTGTTAGAGACGAATGAGTGACAGTGCCAGGTGCAAACTTTTTCTGGCAAAGCAGCGAGGTTTGTTGACCATGGCTTCCCAGGCTGACAGGAACTGGATCCCCTGTGAACGACACCAAAAACTAAGCCAGTTATTGAAATCAATCATTTGTTTTGTTTATACTGTGGCATCATTCTAGCTGAGGGTAATATGCTGCTCAAGGCTAAGGACATACCTGCCTGGGACACATACCCAGAGAGGTCAACCATGTCTCTTTTCACATAGTCCATTGAGGTAGGTCTCAGGTTGTTCACACCGACATGAACTATGACAGAGTCCTTCTTTTTGCTTTACACCTTTATTTAACCTTGGGACAAGGTAGCTCTTTCTTCAACCAGTTTTGGATAGATTTTATGTCAGAGTCATAATGGTACTTGTTGCTGAGAGACCTGAATGCATGCGTGATCTGATGAATCCTGGCATCAGACAAGCAGCTGACCATGGATTTCTCCTTGTCCAAACTGAGGAGTGGAACATCCATGTGTCTCACTACTGAGTCTCCAATAACAAAAAAAAATGTTTTTTGAGTGTTGCACCTTATGGGCTTGGTGGGTGAGATACTGGTGTTGCTATGTGTCATGGATGCTGAGGGGACTGTGTTAAATGTAGCTGTCTTGTTTATTTGAGGTCTCTGGTGTTTCAGTAAGTTTTTCAAGAGTACCTCCACATACATAGATTTTTGTGTTTGAAGCACAGTATGTGTATGAGTAGCGGTACTATGTGCATATGTAGTGATGGGAGAGTTGACAATCTTTTCTGTGTTACTGTTTTGAGTGTGAGAGAGCATGGATTCAAGATTCTTGGTGTAGATACATCTCTCACTCTCTGTGCTAGAATGAGTTATTAGTAGAGGGATGTTGGTTTACATGAGGCAGTTGTTAACACTGTCTCAAGAGACCCAAGTCAACAAGGCTGGCAGAAGGAACATAGGTAGTCCAACTGTCCATAATGTCCTGTACATTTCTGCCGCAGGTTGTTCTTGACAAAGTTTGCTGGCTGGCTGATTTCTTCTGTAAAGGGATACAAGGAGCACAGCTTGGTGCTGCCTAACTCAACACTGGATGAGACAGCCAGAGGAGAAATGAGAACTACAAGCAACCCTTTTTAATATCTGAGACCTTCTTACTTGGTTGTGAGTTGGCATTTGTTGTTGTTGTTGTCTGGTTCTGATGAGAGAAGGAATATGAGCATTAACCATCTTGTCCTTGTTGTTTGTGCTGTGAGTCATGCCCGAGTGACTTTTCTGGTAAGCTGATTCCTGCTTTCAGGAATTTAGACCAATCCACTTACCCAGTGAACAAACAGTAGAAAATAATCCATAACATCCTCATTTCATACTTAATTCCACACTAACCTCATGATTCCTGAGATCCTGTTCACCCTTCACAAAATCAGCTATCATGTATTTGAGAATTAGTAGCCTCCTCTTGCAGTATTGCTGCCTTCAGCTCCAAATTATACTTCAATCTAATTAGTTGCATTTGCCATATATACAAAATAAAATTCAGACAAGAATCTTTATGGCAGAATTACCACATAAATAAATTTTAAAACAAATGGAAAATCTAATGGTTTTATATAAAATATTTTCCTCCCCTCAGCATAAAATGATTTTAAAATCACTTAGCAAAAATCTCAACGTCTCTATTTAAAAATGTAAGGTTATCTCTGAATTAAAAATATTTACTTCCACCAAAGACAACCACACAGCTTTTTTCAGCTATATTGAGAATATCAAAAGTAACACTCAGTTCTGCTCTAAATTAATATCCAATATATTCGCTTCTTCTGATCCTGAAGCCATTGTCAATATCTTTGCCAAAAAATTCAGTTCTGATTTCACATAGCTAATCCTATCTTCAGTCCCCTATTACCCACCTAACTTCTACTCCCCTTGTTATCTCTGCCAATCAATTCCTATCATTTCTATCAAAGAATAAAAACTAGCTGAATTTTGGTATGTGCCAAATGTAGCTTTGTTCAACCCACTCCTTAGCCTATTTAACCTCAGTCTCTCCACAGGTCTAATACATGACACTTGGCAAACTGCCACAGAGGTTACACCAGATAAGGATGGCCCCAACACAGATCCAAGTAATCACAGACCCATGGGTCTTACTTGTGTCTTTTGTAAGGTTATGGAATTTGTCATAATAGATCTCATAAATAAATTGGAAACCTTACGTCCGTCAATCCAAACCAATTTGGCTTTGTTAAAGGCAGGCCCTGACTATTCAGGCTAATCATTTTTTTAGTAGTGTCATTCTTCTGAGCCATGTTGTCCACACTTCTTTTCTGGACCTAGATTAGGCCTTCAGTACAAATCCTCATGCAGTTATTATCAACAAGCTTGTAAAACTTAACATTAACTCTTAGACCATCCACTGGATACCCAGTTGGCTAACTGACTGAATCAGGGGTACCACTCCCACACAGTGTGCGTCATCAGTGGAGCTCCTCATGGCTCTGTTCTGTGCCCTCAATGTTTCACCATCTACATTTCTGATGTTTACAAAGTCATATGAAATACCAAAAACTTCACCAATGAAGCATTCTTAGAAACAGGTTCATAGGTTCATAGAGGTGTACTAGGCTAATGGCCCTGGAGCCTTTACAAGCCTAGCCCATAGGATTACCCTGGCATTGTGCCATCCAACTTTAGTTCCCAGTGCCTCTGTCGAGTAAAGCCACTGGAGTGATCCCCGGGGTGAATTTTCTATTTCCCATCCACTCATCAAGATTTCTCTTGAAGAGGGCCAGTGAGGTTCTCTGCTTGACATGTATGGGAAGTCTACTCCATAGCATAGGCAGTCTCTGGGTTATGAACCTGTCCCTCCAGCATGTTCTGTTGATTGTGGTAATGAGGTTGAGGTCTCTGGAGTGTGTGGTGCAGAGGGATTGGGATTTCTTTAGATGTAGCATTTCTAACAGAGCTGGGTCAGACATGGTTTTGTAAGTCAAGCAGAGATCGCCTCTAAGTAGGCGATATGAGACAGAGAATAGTTGCAATTTTTTTTAGTCTGTCCATATAGGACAAATGTTTAAGGCCTAGGATCCTCTTTGTGAGGTACTTTTGCAGCCTCTTCAGTTGTTGCAGGTGTTTAGTGAGGTACATGCCACATGGGGCATTGTACTCAATGATTGGTCTATTGAGGGAAGAGTAGATGTTGACAATGACCTCTTTCTCCTGGATGCAAAACCCTTAGTAATGAGATGTGCCACATAGAAGGACTTTCTGACCACAGTGGCAATGTTGTGGTCAAAAGAGAGGTTGCTGTCAGCCTGTATTCCCAGATGTCTTATAACACCTTCTGTGTTCAGTGGACTACCATCGATGTGGCAATTCATGGGAACCGGTTTTTTTTCAAAGGGGATGACGACACATTTTTTTTGGCATTGAGCTTAAGGCCATGGTTCTGACACCAGTCCTTGGTCTCAGTGAGGCCTTTCTGTAAGATGTCAACATCACTTGGAGAGTTAATAATAGCTCTCAACTTGCAACTGTCTGTGAACTTTGTCAGCCAGAGTGCTTTTGTGTTGGCCTGGACTTTAGAGAAGCAGATACCAAACAGGAGAGGACCCAGGACCGAATCCTGCGGGACTCCACTCGTGACCGGTCAGCAGTCTGACTTGGAGTCAGCTACTTTCACACTGTGGGTTCTACCTGTGAGCCAGTTTGCAACCCACCTAGTGATATAGGGGTTGATGCCTAGCTTAGTGAGTTTTGCTATGATTCCTGAGTGGGGAATGGTGTCAAAGGCCTTGGCCAAATCAAGGTAAGCTGTATGAATCACCTTGCCTTCATCCACAGCTCTGGTGACTGACTCAAAGAAGTTGACCGAGTTGAGCAGGCATGATCTACCCTTCATAAAACCAAACTGTGTGGCATCCAGAGTTTGGACATTCCCTATATCCTTGTTTGTTAGGTCCATGATGATGTGTTCCATGCCTTGCATATCGGACTCATCAGGCTAATGGGGAGATAGTTCACAGGGTCTGTAGTCACTCCTCCTTTGTGGTGAGGGATGACTGTAGCAGTGTGCCATTCGGTAGGGACAAAGCCTGAGGTGAGGCTGTGATTGAACAGGGCACACAGGTGAGGTGCTAGTTCACTCTGCAGTTCATGTAGAACACAGCCAGGGATATTGACAGGTCCCATAAAAGCTGTATTCTTGGCCTTGGACAGTGCTGTTTTAATTTGTGCAGCAGTAATACTGGGTGCCTGGCAATCTAATGGTATTGTGACTGGTCCCTTGGGGGGGGGGGGAGTTGTCAGTGAATCTGTCGGCCAGTATAATAGCAATATCTACTGGCTCGGTATAGGAGGTACAATTGTGCAGTAGCTCAGAGCAAATCTGGGTATTGCCGTGGAGATTCTTTACATAACTGTAGAAGGCCTTGCGGTTGTCTTTACTATCTGCTGCAATTCTATTTTCAAAGCTAGCTTTAGAGGATTTGATGAGGGATTTCAAATTTTTGTTGAGGATGGTAAGGGAGCTTTTCCCAGTCTAGGGACTTCACCTTATTCTGCATCAGTTTCCTACTTCTGTTGTAGAGTTTGTTTATGGCAGGGGACCACCAGATTGGCTTCCTTTTTTTGGAGGAGAGCATCTTGCTTCTATTGGGTATGGCAAGATCCATGCATTTGTGTACGTGTTCGTACAGTGCATTGGTGTATGATTCGGTGGTCATGCAACTGATCTTCATTTGCATGGGTGCTGTGAAGTTAGCCATCTCTGTTTTTAGGAGCTCAAAGTTAGCTTTGGAGAAGTTTTTAAAGGTGGTTACCTTTGCAGAGGGGGGATGTGGATTTCCAAGGTGATTAGTTTGTGGTCGGATCTAACCAGGGAGGAGATGACTAATGGTGTAGAGCAATGGTCGCCCATGTTAGTAATGACCAAGTCAAGGATGTTGCTACCTCTAGTGGGGGTAAGAATGAGCTGGTCCAGGGCATTGACATTAATGAATTTCAGGAAACATTGGGCAAGTGTATTGGTACATGAGGTTTTCCCAGTTAATGGTGGGGTAGTTGAAGTCGCCCAGTATGAGAGTATTAGGTTGGACCTTAATATTCTCCAGGGTGCTTAGGAACGTGGAGTGAGAGTCTTGGGACATGGTTGGGGACCTATAGCAGGCTACAACCTGAATCGCTGTCTTACCCAATGTTAGCTCCACCTGAAGTATCTCAGATGCGTTATGTTGGGCTACCAGTCTGGATGTGTGCGCATCCTTTATGAATATGGAAATACCACTGCCTTTGGAGCTTTGGTCCAAGTTCTGGGTCCGAAAGGTGTGGAATGAGTTATAGCCTGGTAGTGCAGGGGTGCTTTCTGCTGCCTTGAACCAGGTCTCTGTTACGGCACAAATGTCGATGTTCTCCATTTTAAGGAGTGCTTCGAGTGAGTGCATTTTGAGATTTAGATGTCTAGCGTTGAGTAGCATGACCCTCAAATTACATTTGTTTGTAGCTGTTACGGTGGTAATATGGTCTTTGGAACACCACCTAAAAAAAGGCACTATAGGGGTGGCAAGAGCCTTGGCCAGTATTTGGAAGCCCAGGGGTAACAGATGCAGGCCATCTCTAGCAAAGCATCAAGCTCTGTCAATCATGTCATCCCAGGCAGACAGATACTGGATCCCCTTAGAATGACACCAGAAACTTAGCCAATTGTTGAAATCAATCATTTTTTCTGCTTGTACTGTGGTATCATTCTGGGTGATGGTAGGATGCTGCTCAGGGCTAGGGTTATACCCGCCTGGGCTACATAATCCAAGAGCTCCTCCATGTCTCTTTTCATGTAGTCCAGGGAGGTACGTCTCAGGTCATTTACACCCACATGTACAGTGACAGAGTCATATTTGTACCTGTTTTTGAGAGACCTGAGTGCATGCGTTATGTGGCAGATCCTAGCGCCTGACAGGCAGCTGTTACTTTCTCATTGTTCAACCTAGTGAGTGGGACATCAGTGTGCTCAGGGCTAGGGTCATACCCACCTGGGCTACATAATCCAAGAGCTCCTCCATGTCTCTTTTCATTTAGTCCAGGGAGGTATGTCTCAGGTCATTTACACCCACATGTACAATGACAGAGTCATATTTGTACCTGTTGTTGAGTGCGTGCATTATGTGGCAGATCCTAGTGCCTGACAGGCAGTTGTTACTTTCTTTTATTCAACCTAGTGAGTGGAACATCAGTGTGCCTCACTATCGAGTCACCTATGACTAGTGTGTTGGGCATGCTGTTTTGCCTTAGGAGCTTTGGTTGAGTGGCACACTGTTTAGGAGAGTCATGTATCTCATGATTAGTGTTATGTTGTGGTGGTCGAGTGCGTTTCTGCCTTGGAGGTCTCTGCTCTTTGGGTAGATTTTTATTGAGAGCCTCCGCGAAGGTGGTTGTGTGGTTTGTGTTTTTATGTGATGGCAGTGCTGGCATGTGTTCTGCAATGGTATATGTTCCATGTGGTGTGGTGCAAGTGTTGACCTTCTCCTCTTGACCAGCTACTCTGGTCTTGGCTGGAGAGTGTGTGGCTTCCAATTTGGATATATAAGTGCATCTCTTGAAAGTTTGAGTGTTGGGAGGTAAGAGGAGAGGGTTGTCAGTGTACATGAGGCAGTTGCTACATTGCCTCAGGTTGCCCAAGTTCACCAGGTTAATAGGAGAAAGCACAGGGAACTGACCTTTAGACAAGCCTGGAGGGGTGGGCATTAATAATAAGTACTGGAGCTGTTTCCTTGTACAACATTTAGTGCTGGTAGCACTTTTGTGTGCTACAATAATTGCTACAGGTTGGTAAAGTGCTAGATTAAAAAGGCAGTAAATGTGCAGGAGAGGAGAGAACTAGTAGATCTAAGGGAAAAATTGAAGAGCAGACTATGACACCACTCAGAAGCTTACAAACAGTCCTGGATACAGCAAATCTGTATCTGGACTAGACTAGTTACAGGAAAGGTGGGAAACAAGCGCAAATGTGGGCTTTTAAACCAGAAAGTTGAAAGAGATGGAAAAGCTGCCCAAATGGCAAATAAACTACACTTTCTGGGCCAGAAACTACTCCTCCTGTAGTAGATAGGCTACCTAGTTCTTATCACTTCCACTGATAAGCTAGAAGACTTAATCAAATTGGAACTTGCTACAACAAAATAGCCTGCTTCACAGCCAACCTTCCCCAACAAACCCACTATTGTATTGCTCTACATAAATTAAGTTGGCTCGAGCTACCTAACCTTCTCCATCTCTACCAACTTACATTCACACACAATATCATCTTCCATCCTGACAGCTGCCCACCTCTCAAGGAACTCATTGTTTCCTAATCATGCCCATGAAGTCTAAGATCTGCAGATAGAAACTTTCTCACAGTAAACAAAGCTAACAACACTCCACGGTAAAGCCCTATTCTCAAATCGAATAGCTAAATTATGGAACTCTCTACCCCACACCCCCCAAAACACACCTGAATCTACCAATTTCAAACAACTACTATTTGAACATCCAAGTGCAGGCAAAAGTACACAAAACTAATCCAATAAAACCACGAAAGGTGCACTGAAAGGTACACTGAAAGTGACAAAATAAAGCCACAGACAAAGGCAACCAGTATATGTAACATTTTATTAAAGAAAAATTCACACTAAAAACACTCCATCTCCATTAATGCTGTTTGAAAATCTGTTTTCGTTTCATCACACTTCATCAGATGTGGGTTAGAGTGAAAGACAGCCCTTTTATATACAATCAAACCTTATTATGACTCACTTTTTCCCACTGCATCTGATATGCTAATAATATTCAGTGGAGTGGAGTAACCATAGATCTGTAGCATTTAGGAGTGAATGCCTTCAGAATGCTGGAAGGCCTGCTTCAAATCAAGATGCAAGAGGATCCAGCCATATGCTCTATTAATGAAACCATAGAGTCATTTTTGGCTGAGAAATGCACAGATTATTTCTTTTAGATTATAAACAGTACAAAAGTGACAGCACGACAGCAAAGGATAGTACCAGGATATACAGGGAGAGGCAGGAGCACAGCCAGTGATTAGTGAGGTGTTCCTTTAGGAGTGATTTCAACTCGTTATGTACAGGATTTTTTGTTATTCTGTCTGGAAGGGTGTTCCAGAGTTTGGCAATTTTGTGTGAATAGAGGGAGTCACCATGTTGGTTGTGGGAGTTGGATACTTTATGTAGGAGTTTGTTGGAAGATCTGAGGGATCTGCTATTAGTATTAGGTTGAACTAAAGAGGAGATGGCAGGGCAGTTGTTGGGGTTGTAGATTATTTTGTGGGCTAAGGATAGTTGATTAAGACATAGAAGGTGGGGGAGCTCTAGCCAGTTTAATGTTGAAAGAGCTAAGCAGTGGTGGGATCCGGGTGGGTTATTAATGGAAAATTTAGCAATTTTATGGTAACATGATTCTAGATTGTTGAGGTCAGATTTTCGAGGGTTTGTAAATATGGGAGACCCATAGAGAACGATAGATAGAAGGTGTGTGCGAGCAGTGGCTAGTCTGGCATTGGGAGTTAGGAAAGATTTGGCTCTGTATAGGATACCTAGTTTGATGTGGACGTTTTTGATGGTTTGGGCAAAATGTTTGTCAAATTTGAGGTTGTCATCTACAATGACACCTAAAAGTTTTGTGTGGTTAGTGGGGGCAATTTTGGTACCGTTTGCAAAGAGTCTATATTAGTTCATCGACAGCTTAGGTTGTTGAATCTGTAATGATCAACACCTAAGCGTCGAACTTACAAAATTGCGAACGGTCATTTAAGCAAATTCTTTCCTTGGGAAAGAAGTCGTTTAGCCATTATCGGGGATTTGCTCTTTCGGCAATGTGGAGTGATCTCGGAGTTGGTATATTTAGTTAGGGGGGGTGTGGGGGGCACAGGTTGAAAAGTTAATTTTGCAGACGGCCTACTGAATTCTTTCCCAAGGAAAGAATTCGCTTAAGTGGCCGTTCGTGATTTTGGAAGTTTGACGCTTAGGTGTCGATCATTACAGATTCGACAACCTAAGCTGTCGATGAACTAATATAGACTCGTTTGCAGAGGTGATTGATAGTGAGAACTGGGAAGTCTTGTGTTTTTTGGAGCTAAAAACTATGATTTTGGTTTTGTTGGAATTTAAAATAAGTTGGTGTTGGGAGCGGTAGGTTTCAATGTCCTGAAAAGAAGACTGCATTTTTAGTTGGAGTTCTTGGGGTGAGGGGCAGAGCAGATAAGGGTAGCATCATCTGCATACTGTACTATGGAGGCATGTTGGTTTGCTGTACTGAGGTTGTTCGTGAATATGATGAAGAGAAGTGGACCTAGAATAGAAACTTTGGGTACACCCACAGAGATGGGGAGTAGGGGGGAAAGAGAGTTTTCCCACTTTGTAGCTTGTTGATGTTGGAAAGATAGCTGTGGAACCAAGTTAGTGAGGGTATACTAAGGCCATAGGAAGATAGTTTATTTAGTGGAGGTTGGTGGGATACTGTGTCAAAGGCTTGAGACGTGTCTAGAAATATGGAAGAGACATGTTGGCCATTCATAAGATGGTGTTAGTGAAGGTAAAGAGGGCATTGTCCTTGACTTCAGAGAAGTAAATTCCAATATTCCTTCTAATTCCAATATTTCTACTAATATATATTATCTGTTTATTAGTGTTTGTTTTTGTTCTCCTTATTCGATTCTCAATGATTAGTGAGATTTACTCCTTAGTTTGGTAATGTTGTTGTCTTTCGGCTTTTCCCGGTTAGGGGTCGCCACAGTGGAACTTCAGTCCGCTAATGATTGGCAGTAGGTTTTTACGGTGCCGAGTTGCCAGCTCGATGCCCAACCTTCAATGAAGGCACGCCCATTCATGCATGTCTTTCGGAACACCACTCGACCACGGGGTGGACATGCAGACTCCACACAGAAGGCACTCCCAGCACACCAGCTGAGAATCGAATGGGAGAACCTCTTGCTGTGAGGCAACAATGCTACCGCTGCACCACCGTGGCAGTACTCCTTAGTTTGGTAATAAGATATTAAAAATCTGACTGTGCTTTTAAATGAAGATTTCAAATGAAACTTTGTAACCATTTTCTGTTTTATAATGATGACGTCAGTGGGCAAAACCAGTTTATTTGTTCCTCATGAGATGTAGCCTGGTTGCTTGTAATATACATTTAAAAAATAATATTTATAGGTTATAAATCAGCTAGAATAACAGGATTTGTGTTACTATGCAGTTTTCTAATGAAAACCCTGGAGTTAGAATATATAGTTGGGGGGGGCACAGCCCCCCACTTACTTTTGTTTTACTAAGCAATATTAAAGCAAAACTAAACAATATAATATGAAATTAAGAGGGGGGCTTCGCTCCCCACACCCACCATTGTGGGGGGCTGTGCGCCTCACACTCCCCCCAACTATATATTCCAACTCCAGGGTCGCACTACAGTAGGGAAGGGGGCATATCCCATTTACTTGCCAATAATACTTGCCGGTCAAATGAAGTGTCGGTCAAATTAAATTTCGGTCAAATGAAATTTCGGTCATTTGGTGTCGGGCAATCGGAAGTTAGGGCAAATGAAGTAGACCCATATATATATATATATATATATATATATATATATATATATATATATATATGTGTGTGTGTGTGTGTGTGTGTGTGTGTGTGTTTTCTTGTATGATCTTTATATGAGATGTTAAGTTATGAGGATTGCTTTGTCGAACTGCCAGTTTATTGTAGGATGCAAGCATTTGTTTTGCAGGATCACAGTGGGGAGTGGTATTTTGCCTTTTTCTTGCTGTTTTGCAATCTCAGAATTGGTATACATAAATAGCAGGGGGTGTTGGAGATGCAGCCTCCTAAGGGGGGCTTGTCCCCCTGCATATTTTTTTTTCAATTAATTGAATTTCGATCATTTGTGGTTGGTGTAGTGTATGCAGATTTAGTGAGTCGGCAATGTAGTGAAATATAATCATATTATTTTATATACATACAGATATATAATGCAGAAAGCCCCAATGTGAGCAGTATAAATCAGTCATAACAACTATGACCACCATATACTGACCCTAATACTGATTTTAGAAAGCTATGATTTCATGAACATCTATAAACATAAATACTATGTACTCCCAAATCCCTACACAATATATAGATACTTCTTGTGTTAGGACCAATGTTAATATGCTGCACAGTGCCTGCTGCATGTAAGTGGGCAGTCAGACATCTCATGCATGTTGACTTCCACTGACACAGGATGGCTACAACCCCCTGCAGCAACCCAGCATTGCCATTTTTGGTCAAATATGGCAAAGTTGTCCCAGGTTACATGGAATGTCTTAATGTACTGTCTCTATATATGCTATGTACATACAAGAAATGATTACTTTGATATGTGATGTTTACAAATTGTGCCATAATAATCAGAGTTGTGTGCACAACAGGTCTATGCTAGGCTGTTGAGATATAGCCAAAGTAAAGGTATCTATAAAATATATGAGTAAAGGTATTGCCTAAAATCACCTTGAACCCAGCACATTATAGATAAGTAATCATAACAATTAAATATAATGTCAGGTGTTGTATGGGGTGAAGCATATCGTATAGTGCAATCAAAACTGGAGTAGTGAGGAAAAACAGGCCAGTATGAAAGAGAGAACCTGAAACAAGCAAAGGAAAACACATACAATATGTGAAAGAAAACACTGTGGAGAAAGGGTACATGCAGGCAGGGAAGGTGTGATGTTTTTAAGCATGATTTGATGATACTGTACTGATATGTCTCATAGATAAAAAAAAACTGTCACTAAGTATACAGATAGCCCTGTCAACTAAGGTAGCTCCAATCAGGAATTTAACTTTCACTGAAATGTACTGACATTGGTGTTAGAATTACAAAGTTCAGAGGTACAATTAATGGGGAGTTTTTCAAAAATAAGACATTTTACCTTATTTTGGAGGAGTTTCTGTGTGTCTGGTTGTCAGTGCTGCAGGTGTTTAATATAGGAGATGATATATAAATAGACTTTGTCAGTGGATAGTCATACTGTCATAAGTTGAACAGGAAATCTTTTGGGTAGGACATACCCATTTTACCATAAATAATGTATTTCAGTATCAGACCTTTGGACAGAAGCATCAGTAACATGGGAAGGAGTTATGTACACAGAAGTAAAGTGACATAAAACAGTAGATAACAAAGGGGATACTGATGGACAGTGGTGAGCTTCACATAAGACATACATTTACAGATAAGTGAAGAATAACTTGCACTGCAGAGGACTGGACCACAGACATAGGGCGCAGAAGCATGCACAACAGGAAATAATAATGTGACAGTGATAGGAGTGCATTCCAGAAACTGCCTAATCTTTAGGTCCTGTAGGGGGTTTGGTTCTAAACCAGAGATGCTGCTGGCACACAAATACAGATAACATTATGAAACATTTAATAAGCATGCAACATCAGAGGCCCCACAGTATAGTCTCATGAGTGTGTGCACAACAGTAGAGAAAGCACCTTATTAAGGCTCAGGCACAGTCCCTCCACCAAGGTTGCCTCACCTACTCACTCAAGAGCCTTAATATCCAGGGGTTCAGGTGCCTGTTCAGCATTTTCCCATTCACATTACACAACAAGGTTAGTTTCACCTGTGGGGCTGGATTTAGCCAATGAGGAAAAGGAAGAAAGAGAAGGCTCTTTTATACAAGAACTCTAGTGTCACCTGGCCAGCCATACCTCTGCAAGAAAGAAAACTGATATTAAACATGTGGTCGGGTGAGATGGCAGTTCTGGACATCATACACTGGAAAGGGTTAAAGCTAATATGTGGTACACACTGTGCACCCCACCTCCCATGAGCCATTCTGTGCATGTGCTTGTGTATATAGCCAGTAGGGTCATCTTCCATCCTCTCTTCTTTATCTGCATTGAAATAATGAAATAATCAGATTTTGGTACAGTGTAGCAGGCAATGCTTGTAGTGTGCAAGCTCAGTATGCATTTTTGTGTCTTTGTAAGTTAAAGTGGACATGAAGTCTGCATTCAAAACTTTCATTCATATTGATCTGACTGTGTTGGTTATAGCTGAACATGTTAAGGCTCAGGAAATGTAGAAACATTGCATCCCATCACAACACAAGAGTTTTGGAAGAGAATAACATCAACACATAAAAACATCAGTAGAAAGAGAAATAGTCATCACTGTTATGAAGGCATCTGTTAGGGATATAAAAATAAATGTGTTGTAAACAGGCAAACAACTTCAGCCAAGCACAGCTACATGATACAAAGCCATGTGTCTGCATTCTGGAACCAGTGGTGGAGAAGCGCCACCTTTGAGACATACAGCATTGCCATCATATCCAACAGTAATAGTTACTGAAGCTCTGTGGGCTTTAAAACTCCAGCTGTTCCCTGCAAAATGGATTTAGTCAAGCTGCTGCCTTCACCAGCAGCATTAATTGTCAGTGATGGGAAAAAGGCAGATTCCACTTCATGAATTCTAAAAATCATGTTGCGCAGTACTGATCAGTCCAAATTCCATTCTTACCAGTGTATTATTAATAATATAGATTTAAGGCAATCTATAATCTCTGAAGTATAGGTCACATTTTGTGCATGTAATGTTGTGCTCCTCTCATTGCATAGAGGAATAAAGCCCTGACTATGCCCTAGCTGATCTGTGTTTGATTAGAAGCTCAGGTGAATGATAAGCAGGATGGGCATTCATTGGTGCTGCTCCCTAAAGAGAGGAGAGGTTCAAAGAGGGGAATCGCTCTCAGAAGTAATCAATGAGCATGAAGGGTTGGGAAAGGGAAAGTGGGTAAGGTATATCAAAAAAAATAAATAAATAAAAAATAAAAAAAATAAAGCATACACAGCAAGGCCCTAGGACTTCATAAAATCCATGACCAGCCCTATTAACACCAGAGTAGGTCTTGGGTAGACCTGGAATGGATGTGGAGCACAGGGGGCTGAGCCAGTACAAATGAGGTCCAAGAAGACCAAAAAAAAAAAAAGATTTGTAATGTAGTGAAAATAAAACAATTAGACCACTAATTAACTCCTGACTCAAATTATGTTGTAAATAGGTAATTTGTGTTGTTAAACTGATTTTGTATAATAACGAGTGCTAAATAAAGCACAGGATTAAGACTACAGGAAAACAGCTGATTGTGATTTTGGATTTTTATGCTCAATAATAGCAAGTTACAGACACTGAAAGCAAGCACTGATTGTTTGACATGAGATTAGATTATTAGTTTTGTATAAATATATAATTATAAAATATCTATATCAACAAATAGTGCCAAAATCAAAAGTACAGCATGCATGTTGATTGCACAGTATGTCAAACTGAAAAATATTTTGATTGCTCAAAAAATGTTGTGAGATTAGTAAAATATGTAGGAGTTGTATAAAACAAATAAGTTTGCTGAAGTGTGTAATATGAAACTAATTTTCAGTCAGCTAAATTGTATTTTATAGAAAAAGTCAATGATTTGGTTGTGGTCAGAATTTGAGCTGAGAATGAACATAAAGTAATTTGTGAGCAGGATAAAAATACAGAAATGACACACCAGAAAATGATTTGCTAATTAAACTCTGCAGTATTGAGTATTCACTGACATCAATGATAATATAATGACTGCTCAGATGTTTTATAGGGCCGTATGATCTACAAAGCAGATTAATCCAAGGACCGGCGAAGCCCTGTCATCATGATAATATAATGACTGCTCAGATGTTTTATAGGGCCATATGATCTACAAAGCAGATTAATCCAAGGACCAGGAAAGCCCTGCCAGCATGCTAATATAATGACTGCTCAGATGTTTTATAGGGCTGTATGAGCTACAAGGCAGATTAATCCAAGGACCAGTGAATCCCTGCCAGCCTGATAATATAATGACTGCTCAGATGTTTTATAGGACCATATGATCTACAAAACAGATTAATCCAAGGACCGTTGAAGCCATGCCAGCACCCACCCTTATATGACATCCCCCATGCTTCCAGCAGGGCAAACAAGATAGCCGTGAGAGAATTTTTGACTACCTCACCAATTATCAAGGTTAATTTTAAAAATGATGAGGGTTTCTCTCTATCAACAAGTAGTTTATTCCAAGCATGGATTATGCACTGGGAGATGAATCTGTCATGCCAGCATGTCATATTTATTTATTGGTGAAGATTTAAATGCTTAGAACAGGTGTTTCTGGTATTATTATTTTCCTCACCATGAATGACAAGTTTTTTTTCCTTTGGAGAGTGTGGTTACGATGTGATCCATGAAAATCCTTGGTGAGGGCTGGGACTCAGAGATCTGTGGAATTCCAATGGCTATAGCTGTTGTAAAATTAAAGCTAAATCTGTCTGCTAGAGTGTTGACAATATCCTTTAAATGTGTATTATCTTTGTGATTTAGCTCAGAGTATTGTTGCGTTTTGTTTCTTACTTTCCTGAAATATGATTTGTAATTATTGTGGGTTTCTGCTGCTATTTTCAGTTTGACTTTGACTTTCCTGATAGTGTTTTCAGCAGTATTCAATTTGCTATAGACATTCAGTATTTTTTATTGTAGAGTTTATTTATGTGGGTAGACCATTTAGGTGGGGTGGTTTTGTTTAAATTTTCCCCTTATGTTTGGTCATATTAGAGATGTCTTGTTGTATACATATTTAAATGTGAATAAAACACTGAGATAGAGATAGCAATGGGAGTGGAATTAGGAAAGCTCATCACAGAATTTAAAGAGGTTTGTTTTTTTTAAAGCTGAAGTGTTCTCTAAGAAGGTGTTTGTGGTTTGTCAGAAAATGCCATTTTATAATTTGATTTGACCAGGGATGTAAGTACAATAAGGGTGCAGAAAGAATGTATGTTTCATAAGACATGTTCCAAAATATTAAGACCCCCCCAGGTGGTTAAGCTGACTATTTGTCACAGGGAGTTTACATTTGTTAGATCAGGGACCCATCAAACATACTTACCATTGCTGGTGTATAGCTTTCAATTAATAGGTGGGATAATTGAAAAGTGTTAAAATTTATGGACAATTCAGATAGCTCATTAAGAGGTTTTTCATGGGTATCAGGACGGAGGCATGGAAGGGGACCTACAGAAGGCTACGAAGTGATAATTTGTCTTGGTTACTGTGATTTGGACATTAATAAGGTTTATTGTGGGTCACAGGGAGCTTATCTGGAGATAATAGGACCTCTGAAAAATCCTGATACTTCCCCCACTGTTACCCGTGGGTGTGATTGGTACCGAACCCTGGTATAGAGGGAGTACTATGTTTGAACTGAAACCATAGCTCTATGAGTATCGATGTGCTCATGTTGCAAGAGAGCTTTGAGCTCAGGCAGCTTATTATTTAGACTTCTGGCATTAAGTATAGTAACCCTGATATGGTCAGGATTGAGTTCTAATGAGGTGTTTACCTCAATGTTGGAATATTCAGAAGATGAACATTGCCTAAAAAAGCACTATGGGAGTATCAGAGGCAGCAAACAGCAGCAATTTATTAAAGATAATCATCATTTCTTTGAATATGGGCATCATTTATGGTGATAGTCGAATTTCACTCAGGGCCTTAGTCTTGCATGCATTGGACACAAGCATAGTGACAGCAATCCTGTCTCTTAACATGTCCGTCTGAATTGAACACTGAGGTTAGAGTCCTCACAATGTAACAAATCATAACACCCAATTCTTATCCAGCTTGGTGAGAGTAGAATATGAGTTACCAGTTGGTAAGATAGTTCTAGTTGTGTGCAAACTTAGTAGAAGTAAATGGTTAAGGGTGTGCAGCCCTGTGGCTCCCTGCACTAATTGACCTTATATGGGCTCCTTATTAAAATGTCAAGATTTGTAATACTGAGGCCCAAAATGATGAAAGAAAAGTCAGAAAATTAAGGAGAATAGCAAATATTGAGCATCACTTTACTTTTTTAAAGTTGCCCCCTGCATCCTCCACAATCCATGAATTTATATACGCCAACTCCAAGATTTGTCATACCGCTGAGAAAAGGGAATATTCTGAAAAACATCAATCTCAGACTTAGTATATGCCAGCCCACTTTTTTAGTTATTTGGGCTAGCTACTCCAGGATTCACTAATGAGTCTTGGAATTTCAAATATTTACCTTTTATATTGTGTGTTATGGCTATGAGTTGTAATGTGGTATTAGGTTTAGGCTGAGGCCTGTTTGCCTTGATTCTGGGGAGCTTGTTTGGGTTGCTTCTTCTTAACAATTTCTGCAAATGTGGGTATGATCTGTGCATGCAAACGTGGGATGTCAACTTGTGTGAAGCTTACCCCTTATTTGCTTTTCGGAAAGGGTTGCTTCCAGGATGTGTAAATACTTACACCTCTGAGAAATTATGTCACAGTTCTCTAGTAGCACCTGACTATTGGCAAGCATTAGCTATCCTACCAAATAATAATACAAAGTGTTAAAAGGATGGCTACAGACAGGATAAAAGTAAACTATCTTCCATAGTGGTCAGATGAGTTTAATAGGTAATGCTTACAGGAGGCTGACTTAGATAGGTTTTAATTAACTTGGCTGATGCATTAATGGTTAAGGTAGACTTTATTAACTTTACTGATACCTTAATGCACTAGTAACAAAAATAATGTATAAGGCATGCTGATACCTTAATGTACTGGTAATAAAAATAATGTATAAGTTATGCAAGTATGTACAGGATCACAATTTAGCTAGGATGAGCGAGTGAGAAAACCAGTGATATTACAGTATAAATCATGCAAGTTCTAGCAGGAATGCAGTAATAAGTACTCACAAGTGGAAACTGTAGCATTTAAAAAACAGTATAATTCAAGAAGACTACACCACAATATTAAATATTAATGAAATAGCTGGTATGAATGGTATTCTATAGTCCATCAAGAGGAGATTGACTTGGATTCTTCACAGTTGTTGTTGTGTCTTTCGGCTTTTCCTGGTTAGGGGTCGCCACAGTGGAACTCCGGTCCTCTAATGATTGGTAGTTGATTTTACGTGCCGAGTTACCAGCCCTGATGCACAACCTTCAATGAAGGCATGCCCATTCACGCATGTCTCCACGCAGAAGATGCTCTAGCTGAGAATCGAACCGGACAGCGTCTTACTGTGAGGTGACAATGCTACCGCAGCACCACCACCACAGAGACTGGCTTGGATTCTTCACAGTATTTATGTTAAATCAGATGGTCAGCAGAGATGCCTCACCATATTCTATTATTGCAGTGATGGTCATGGGTGGCCCACACTATACAGCAATAATTTGTAAGACAACTTGAAAATAAGTTTACACTGGTTGGGGGAAAAGAGATACAACATGATTTCAAAACATATGTTTACACTGGTTATGCAACAACACAGAAATTAATTCAAAGTATCTGTACTCTCACAGATAGTGCTACATACTACATGGGTCTCTTATGCACACACTGCAGCAGAGGCATGCAAGCAAAAATGAGCACTGGGCCAGATACCCCTTATGTAGCAACTGTGCAAAACTAGGTGAAAACCAGGATCATTTAAGGGGGTGACAGCTGCAGGATCGCAAAAACTATAAGCTAAACAGAAAACAAACTACTTGATTCTTTATAGTACTTCCTAACACATCACTGCAAATAGTACACTTTAACCCAGTTGTTAGGGGACCTAGTTTTGCAATGTGATAGTTCAGTATTACAAGCAGGAACAAACCAGATCAGCATAAAGCAATCCATAAAAACACAAAATGCCACAAAACACTGACCAGTCAAAACAAGCTCTACAAAGTGGTCTGCAGCAACCAAGCTCTTAAAGCAAAGTCAGTTTAGTCTCCACTCACATAGTAAAACTAACTTCTAATGTTCTAGCTGAAAAATTGCCAGAGCACAAGCACCCTCACAGGATAATAGAAAATATATCTCTGTTATTACAAGCCCTGTTTTCCAGTCAATCTAATAATTCAAGGTCACAAACAGGAGCAATCCAGCTCAATTTAAATAAATCTAGAGAAAAAAAACAATCCACCACAAATGACCACACAGGCCAGTTTAAAGAAGGTCTGCTAAGTGTCCTCCAGCAGTTAAGTACTTTGAACAAAGAAATGTTTATTCTCCTCTCACCAGAGTAGAACTACCATCTTGAGTTCTAACCAACAGACAGATTAACAAAGTGCCAAATATTGTTTAAATGAGAACTTCAGTTAAAAACTGAAAAGAGGGCTTTAGCATATATTTAACTTTCCTGCATAACTAATGCCTCTGTATCAATGTAAGTTGTTGTTATGATTTCCTAATTTGTTATATCCAAAATGGCCTGTAAGGGGGCTACCTTGCTGGGTCATTTTGTTCGTACTTAAGGCTTTCACTCCCCTGATGTCATTTCATAGGGACAGAATGATATCCCTTTGATAATATGATCATGTAATGTGCATCTCTCACTCTCTCTTTCCCCCAAAGTACAACAGTACCATGATTACCTACTTTTGACTATCATCATCAGTCTTTTTCATCACTTTGTTTCTTCTAATTTATATTAGTGACCACCTCTAATATGGCATTATGAAAAATATTTGAATGTCAGGCTTTAAAAACTGACTTGGTTACTATTTCAAATTGTAACTGTAGATAAGAGCCCATGTCTGACAAATCTAACCACTGCAATTAATAGGTATTACTTATGTTGAGCTGGCTTAGGGTTTGATTACACAGAAAGACTACTAATATATGTAAAGGAAAAAATAATGGATAAGTACAATTTTTTTTGTTCATTTATACTTGAAAGCCAAGCCTGTAAACCTTTTTTTCTGTTTAGGTACAGAACTATAGCTCTAGGCTACTCTATTTATCTGTGGTGTGATGCCGGTTAATATGTGACTGACAAAGCACATTTAAATACAAATGTTTAACAATCTATTATGTTTTAATCACTCTGTGGTTAGAATCAATGGCCTAACTTAATTACTCTGCCCCTGCTAGCCTTAATGATGTAACAGATAATGAAATAGTCATGGGAAAGAAAATGCAATCATTTACAATTAGGTAGACAGAAATGTCTTCAAGCAAAATTGAAAGGAATAATTGAAAGGAACAAACTAAGCTCCCTGCAAACTTGCAAAAATATAAAGAACTCAGAAATCTGACAAAAAAAGGACTTCTGTAACAAACCTCCCACAGCCCTAAAATGTAAACCTAAAAAATTCTGGAACTCTATTAACCAAATATTACATCCCGGTAATCTTAGCTCCCCCAATCCATGCCCAGACAAGACATCTGAAGAAACTGCCACTATCTTCAATACCTATTTTATCGATTCCATACCTAAGTTACTGAACCCTAACCCAAACTCCTATACTACTAACATCTCCATCTTTTCTGAACCTACTCCTAATACTATCTCCTCAAATACCTTCTCCCTCAAACCTGTACCTACTAGCTACATCAAAACTGTACTCTAAATTAAAACCATGCATCAGCTGACAATATTCCTTCCACTTTCATCTACTAGCAGCTGACTCTCTTGCTCTCCCTGTATCTATCTTAATCAATTGCTAGATCTCTGAATCTAAAGTCCCTTCCATCTGGAAACAATGCTATACTCTACCTATACACAAAGGAAGTAACTCCTCTGATATCTCCAACTTTAGACCTATTGCTATCCTCTCCCCTCTCTCTAAGGTACTAGAAAAATGTATTCATAAACAAGTTATGCAGTACCTAATACAGGAAAATCTGCTCACACCTTCTCTATACGGCTTCAGACCCAAACATAGCACCACTACAGCTCTATTATCCTTCCTCAACACTGTCTCTATAGCCATGGATGACCATAAACATTTTTCTTGCCTATTCTTGGACCTCTCAAAAGCTTTCGACACTGTCTCACACTTTCTTCTGCTGCACAAACTGCATAACCTCAACTTCTCCTCTGATACTGTTGCATGGTTCTCCAACTACCTCACTGATAGATCTCAATCAGTGAGATGGCACTCTGCACTCTCCCCTCTTCTCCCTGTAAAAATGGGTGTACCTCAAGGGTCTATTCTAGGGCCTTAACATTTTAATATCTTTACTAATCACCTCTATACCTCCTCTCCTCAGTCATCTTTTGTGCAATATGCAGATGACTCTACAGTCATCACCACAGCCAACTCTCCCTCTCAGCTCTTCTCAGCTATGCAGGCATCTTTTAACTTAGTTGAAACATGGCTCTCCAACAACTAGCTCATCCTTAACCCTAAAAAAACAAAGCTGTCACTCTTCTTACCTAAAATGTTTAACAATATTAAACCCTCCTTCTCCATTCAGTCCCTTAATAACACTCCCATTCAGGTAGAATCCAGCACTAAGCTCTTAGGTGTAACCATTAACGATCAGCTTAAATTTGACTTGCATGTTAATAACTGTATCAAAAAGACTCATTCAAAACTAGGGCTCCTTTACCGTAATGAGATATTCCTTACCTCTGAAGCCAAGATTACTTTCTCTCTTACCTATCTTCTACCCAGTCTAATGTACAATTCTCAAATTCTCACAAATCTTAACTCAGCACTCCTGACCAAACTCAAATCTACCTACAATAAGGTAGCTAGATTTGGTGCCCAACAAACCTACAAATCCCATCACTGTCTCTCTTTTTAAGGCACCTAAACTGGCTTGAATTACCCCACCAGCTTCTTCTCTCTCAGCTCCAGATCATCCATTCTATCCTATACCAGCCTTCCTACTGCTCAGTACTATCCCCTCTCATCTCCCATTATTCTCCCTCCAGACCTCTCCGACGCTCTAACCAAGACCTACTACAAATCTACAAACTCAAGTCAAAATTTGAACGCAATGTGTACAGCTATCACCTTACTATTGCCAGGAATAGGCTCCCACTAGAAATCAGGACCCTTACACATCCTAAACAATTTAAGACAGCCACCAAAGAGCACTTTAAAAGTCACTGGTCCTGCCACTGCACTCTCCCTCCTTAACATCCCCTACTTCTCATACCTTAATCTACTTTCTGCCCTTAACTCACTCTTCTCACTAGCTCTCTCTAATCTTCCTTGACTACTCTTTCTACTGTCTTCTAAAATCTATTAAGCAAATGGCCTCAGAGAAATATTATATTGTAATTGTCTTGTCTTCATGCAACTACTTTATGATAAAACTGGGTTTTTGTAACCACTTACCCTAAAAACTATATTCATCTTAATGACATATTTATTTTTATACACCTTGAAATAGTTTTCCTATACTCGTGATTATTGACACTGTATAACATTGTATTGCTACTTAATGTAATAATCCTGTAACATTGCTGTTTAATGCTAACTTATAATGAAAATTGTATTATATGTTGGAGCTTTTCTGCCTGGGCCTCTGCTGAAAAATGGCTCTTCATCTCAGTCGGACAATCCTGGTCAACAAATGTAAAATAAAATAAATAAATAAATAATTATTAAATGAAGCTTTTACTGTATGTATTACCTATAATGTTGGATTACAGAAAAGGAAACTTACTTTTGGAAAGCAAAGCTTGACGTTTGGGCAGAGTTCTCCCTTAAATCATCGCAAGCACACCCACAGATTAGTAGAAAAAGACTTACCCCAGTTGTCTACCTGTTTTTTTTCTGTCAAACTGATAATCTAAAGTAGTAAATAAGAAAAAATCAGCTTAAATTAAAGATTTGGGTTTCAGGTAATGGGTCTGAAGGAAAGAAATCTGAAGTCAGTATGTAAATTATTCATTCTGGTCATCATGTAAAAACAGAGTTTTGAAAGGTACTTAATTGTGAATATAAGACTTAGAACTGCAAGTCATTTATAAAGACTGTTATCAACAGAGCACAATCAACTTTAGATCATTTAACTTGTTAGAGGTTTGGCATCATAGAATATGAATAAATAGTTACAGAGGGGATCAGAAAATATTCTGATGACTTGATAATTTGTTTAAAGAGTATGAAGACGTATTTGTTAATCAGGCTGTTTACCAGAAGTTAATTATACTCAGATAGATCCTGTAGTATTACTAAATATCATATGCTACAAATAAACTGAGAAGAATCTGAACAGTATGGAGAAAACTGATCAAATTAAAACATGGAATGAGCCCTTTGAATGGGTTAACAGCATGATTACTGTTGTGAAACCAGATAAACTTCATATTTGCATAGCACACAAAATCTTAATACAGTTTTAAGAACAGAGCACTGTCAACTTCATATATTTGGAGAAGTAGTGTATGCCATGCCAGGAGCAAAGTATTTTTTCTGTGCTTAGCCTGATGGGGAATGTCCACACTATATACTTTAAGCTCACCTATGAGAATATACAGATGTTTGAGACTTCTATATGGTATTATCTCAGCAAATGAAGTGTCTTAGAGAGCTATTATATAGGATATTGGGGGCTTGATGGTGGTGCTACTAACAGTTAATATAATGTATGTTAAAATCAAATGCTACCAAAATGTGAGACTAATTGAATTACATAGTAAGATAGAGTAACCTCAACCTGAAAAAAAACTGTGTAAAATTTGAGCTACAGAGCTGTGAAATACATGTGATATCTTATCATCTAAGAATCTAAATCCAGAAACTTGGAAAGTAAAAAGTAGTGCAGATGTCTTCTCTTGTAGACAAATATGCTGCCATCTATCCTTTGAAATTTATTCTGAATATGTCAGATGTAAGTTTGTCATTAAGAAAATTCTTAGCAGATGATGTAGAATGGTGCTGAATTACAAAATAAAAGACACATTTTAAAATTTTTAAACAGTTAGTAACTGAAGCCTCACACATTCAAGTATTTTGATGCAAATAAGTCAATCACATTACAAGGAGATGTCAGACAGAATAACTGGTACAAACCAACTGCTTATGGGTCAAACATATTTAAAGAATATTAGACAATAGAAACAGAAGAACTAGCCATAGTAAATGGTTGTGAGATGTTCCATATATGTATGCATGTGTATATATATATATATATATATATATATATATATAAAATGGGAAACATATTGGTTGAAACAAACCCTAAACCACTGCAATGTGCATATATAAGATGACTGCTGAGAATTTGTTGAGTCTGTGAAACCATTAGTTAAGTCAGGAAAAGAAATGCTTATATCTGATATGTTGAGTTATTTGTGTTTGTCAGAGCAGAACTAATGTTTGCTTGGTGAAGAACCAGAAGCAAACTGGATGACTCTACAGTTGCCCATCATTAAGGTTTATAGCCAGTGCATGGCAAATATCCAGAGAAGTGAACACTTCAATATATGACAGTAAAACGTTGAAGAGGTTATTCAGTAGAATATCTAGGATAACGGAAAAGTGGAGTAGTTATATAAATTCCAGGAGAAGCTACAATAGTGATGGAAGAGAAAAAAGCTAATAATGGTAGAGTTATAGTATTAAGTGGCTATGGCAAGGGAGGAGTATTACACTTGCATGTGTTTATATTCCACCTAAAACTGCTATAATGGAGCTTAAGAAATTTCTGGGAGAAATAATCAGCTTTCAGCAGGGAATATTACTTATAGGTGGGGACTGGAATTTGATTTGCAGCTATAAGGATGTATGGAGGAGGGGCAGAAGGGAAATATAACAAAAGAGGGTAGGTTTTTGATGAAACTTATGAAAATATTTGGTATGGAAGATGTGAATTCAGCAGTAGGAGTTCAGAGTGAATTTACATATTATTCCCCAAGGTAGGAAAACTGGGCTAGGCTAGACAGAAATTAATTTTCACAGGAACATGTGCATTTAATTGAAAGTTTTGATATGCATCTAATAACTATTTCAGATCACATACCAATAATAGCTAAAAAAGGCAGGGTAATGAAATAAAAATGAGACACTGCCACTTTGCTACCTAACTGTTAAAAAGAGAAGAATTTAAGGAATGGGTAGTGGAAATTATTGGGGAGTTATTAGGGAGGATAGACATTTATTCTGAGACTATAGCTAGGAATGGAACAAAATTAAGTGGAGTTTAAAAACAGAGTGTAAGTAAAAGAAAGAGAGATATGGTTAAGAAGTAGCTAGAATTATTTAGAGGGACTAACAGAGGTTAAAGTATTGCAGAATAGGGGGAATGTCACAGAACAAGAAGAGGAGCAATTGCAAAATGTTAACCATACAATAAAGGATTATCTCGATTACATGCATGAGTATTGAAAGATTGCTGTTAAGCAACTCTTTTTTGATCATAACTCCAGACCTCAAAAATATTTAGGACGACTCAGGCAACATAAAGTAGAAAGGGTTGTCGCTGATAGATATTATACAAAATAAAATATTTTTCCCCAAAGCAACTGTGAAATAAGACTAGGTTTGACATAAATGTTTCTTTCTAAAAAGCAGAAATACAAGGCTTACTTAAAAATAAATACAGAAAGTATGACGTCCTTAGCAACAACTATCTCAGACAAACATCTGCTAGAAACATGCTTAGTTTAATATATGTGGTTTAAAATTGGTTCACGAAAAGAACATGTCTAGTTTGTGAAAACATGTGGTTGTGGGCTTAGGCTTAAACTAATACAGTAAAATGGCATCCTGTTAAGATTGACTGAAACATACAGAGAAATATTTGATATTTTTAACAGGGACTTTTCGTGAGCTTTCAGATGCAGAAATGAAAGAAATAAAATACAGACACTTCAACTGATGCAAAGATGACGTGAAACAAGACTCAGTCATGCAAACCACAAGGACACTAGGAAATAACATATACTGCTATCAAAAAAGAATATATAAACTGGACATTGCTTGCTCTTTGTTAGAGCCATATTGATCAAGTGTGCATTGATCCCAGCCATGACACAATTCATGAGAAGCAAAGACTTTTTTCCAGCTGTGTTATAGTAGAATTGAATTAACTCAGACAGTGTAACTGCTTGGACATATTAAATTAAAAGGAAAACAGCGGTGCATTGTAAGTCTGGTTACTCTGGAATTAGAAATAATTTAACAGTGGCGAGGCAGCTTGACTATGACCTTCTTCACATACACAACAGTTAAATGTACCTTCTGCAGTCATGCCTTTGCTAGATATAATGCAAACTGCTGAACATTTTCTTTAATGTCTTAAGCCTTTACCTAAATCTCATACAGTACAAATGTATGACAATTATTGTCAGGAATGGAATAGACTACATCAAGATGTTATTTATAGGAAAAATCTTGCAAATGGACAAGAAGAAAATTCTGACATAGTAAAGTGTACTATTAACCTTTTAAAAAAGGTTTTCATAGTTTTTTATAATTTGCCTAGGGACAGTAGTAAGGGACAGCTATGCCATCTAGAGGCAGAGACTCACCATAGCATTCAGACTTTACAGAATGAAATGTATGGTTTAAAACAAGAATCGTACCGAGCCCATCAACATGCACTAAGTGTGCAAACTACAGAGCTTAATCTGACAAGACAATTGGAGAAAGCACAACAAGATTTACAAGGGACACAAAATACACCAATTGACATTGGACAGGGATCAGCGGCAGGTATTTCTCCTGCTGATATTTATCAACAGTCTTGTTTATTGCAAACTCTGCCTAGTGGCAAGACAAAAAAGGATTTTTTTTTTCAAATCTCCACATATAGTTGCTATACGTTTAAATCAGGCCCCAGACAAAAGTCTGGACTGTTTTGAGGCAATGGTAGAAACAAGCAAGTAGTGCTGTTAATGGTAACACAGCTTTATTTGGTACTAGTGAAAGTGATAAAATTAATTTATGTAAATAGATTCAGCATTATGATCAGTATTTGCAAAAATACAAAACTTTGATTAAATGTATAAATTGTGGTGACAAATATCCTCATGTCTGTTTTACATGTCACAAGACTACACAAGGTAAACTAGACATATGTAAAACATCAGCATCTAATGGTCATTGTGTAATGCCAGTTTCCACAGTTTAAAAAAAAATAATAAACTACAAAAAGCAGCTTGATGATTTAAAGTCTAAAGATACAATTAAGCCTAAAGATGTCACAGTTGTTACAGGTACAACAATCTCATCTACTACAGACAATTCCGCAGGGGAATGATGGAAGCAGGAGATAGTTAATACATTGTTTTTGAAACTGGTAAAAAAATAAATAGAAAAGGGCATATATGCAAAGAACCTGCAAAAATCAGGGTAAACAGAAAAAGGAGGGAAGTAATAAACAGGAGGGAAAATAAACCTTCTTCAATAAGGCAAGGGGTAATTCCAAACACCAACAGTATGATAAAAATGGTAAAGTATGCCCTGTAAAATATGGGGACAATCCTCTCTATAACCCAGATCATAGCAAGAAACAGGTATTCAAACAATAAATTAAAAAGTTAAAAATAAAAAGCACAAAAACAAGACCATGGGAAAGTAACTGGCAGGGACCTCTTGAAGTAATGGAAGACAATGTTAGTACACAAAACTCAATGTAAATTAATTAAACAAAGGGGGACATGAAAAGACAGAAAAATAAATATTACTTTACTGGTTTGATAAGCCAGGATGGATTCAGAATAAACAAACATAGAAATAACCTACAGACATACAGAGACAGAGTAAAGTTAATGCAGATACAGTATGAAGTTAAAGTTAATACAGATACAGTGAATACATTTACAGTAATGTGAATGGTATATGCAAAACTGAACAATGCAATTAAATGTTGGGTATGTAAGTCCACATCCACATCTGGAAATGGAGTAACATTTAAGGCAGTACCTATGACACATCCTAAATGAGAGAAGGTTCTGTGGTAAGAAGAGAGGGTCAAACCCCCCCACATTAAAAGTACAGTATGTCTCCAAAGGCAGCTTATGCATACAGCAAACAGGATCAATATTGGTAGGAAACAGTGACTGTAATGTCACATTTTCAAAAGAACGTCTTACGTGTAAACAAACTATTACAGCAAAAACGTCCTTGGTCAGACAGGCGTAGCTTCCATCTTGGGAATAATACACAGGAGTACATACAGGTAGTAATGTATAGCATGATTAAAAAACTTAATAAAAACCTAGAAAAATGGCGTTTTTTTCAGCTAACAAAAATCCAAGCAAAAGTAGCACATCATGTTGGTTCATAGAAATCATTGTAAGTTAATAAAAGTCAAACAGTGTCAGGCAGGGGTGGCCCATGCTATTGGACTGTAGGACTGCAGCCCCCCCAGCTGTAAAAGAAAGAAGAAAGAAAGAAAATAAAAACAAAAACGAAGAAAGAAAATAAAACAAAAACAGACAAAAATCATGGACCTTCGCGCATGCACACTCGCGGCATTTTCCGACATCCAGACTGCTGCTGAACCAGTCCGGAGCATGCGCAGAGCTCTGGACTGATTCAGCAGCATTCCGGGTTACAAACACAGCAGTCAAGAGCATCCCAGAAGTCTATGCAGTTAGTTACAACTGCATAGACTGGAAAGGGATCGGACTGCAACGTCTGCAGGCTGGCCTGCTCTCGCAGGAAGGAAGGACTTATCGGGGATGCAGGAAGGAAGGACTTATCGGGGATGCACTTTGGAGCTATACAGCAATGGAGGACTTCATCACGAGATCAGGGACGAAGCTTGGAAGGTCCAAGTAAGTATTACAAGCAGTGTGTGTGTGTGTGTGTGTGTGTGTGTGTGTGTGTGTGTGTGTGTGTGTGTGTGTGTGTGTGTGTGTGTGTGTGTGTGTGTGTGTTGGTAAGTTTATAAAGTTCAAAACTCTTTAGTACAAGTCCTGGAACACCAAGAGTGACTGAATGAAAATGCAGACTAGCATGTACTGATTCAGAGCATGTTATGCCTGAAAGTATTTTCTTTTCTCAGAGATAAGGCACAAGTATATATAGGCAGCAGGGATGTGGGGTGCAGCTTCCCATACTTATAGGTACAGGTGGGCTTGCAAAAAAAAAAAAAACTTTAAAAGAGAGTGTCAGTTTTCAACATGCACTGTTCTCCTGTATTTTCATGTTTTTGTTAATTCTGTGACTAACCATTATGAGTCTCAAAATTTCAATAGGAATCCATGTGTATATGTTAGATGATTTGTGTGCTCATAACTTGCGATTTATTTTGAAGACTGCATTTTGATGATTCATAGTGTAAGTGGTAGACTCTACAGCCACTAACATTCCAGCTTGAATGAGGATTCAGGTGAGATGACATAGATTACCGAGAGCAAAGATCATTCCTAGTCCAATGAAACTGCCAAACTGTTCTGTTCCTCATAAAATCTGTGGTTTCTGAATTTTTGTTTGCTTGCACAGTTACTAGTGCAGTGGAGCACTGGTAGCATTGTTGCCTGACAGCTACAGGTTCTCTGGTTTGATTCTTGGCTGGGGTGCCTTCTGTATGGAGTCTGCATGTTCTCCCATCTTACAAAGATATATGTCTGGAATGTTTCTCCCTGGCCTCTGCTGAAAATTGCATTTTGTTCCAAGTCAGACTTTCCTGGTTAACAAATGTTAAATATATAAAAATAACAGGCATTTGAATTTCAGACTTCATATTCTTCAGATAGTACATTGTAACACAAAACCTTTTATTCTAGCAATTTTCTAAGTTTGTAACATGGATATTTGAAATTTGTCCCTATTTTTGGGACTGTATTCCCCCATTATTGACTTCATCCAGGATATTTGTGCTAAGGTTGAGAGCTATGGTGAGAAGTGAATTCACTGAATATGTTTGGGGGCTGTATTCCCCCATTACTGGCTGTGTCCACATGTTTTTTGCCAAGAGGTTGAGAGCTATGATGAGAACTGAATTCACTGAATGGTAGCCATTTAAGTTTCAGTCTTCCTCACTTTCACAAAACAGATGATTTGGCATAATGGTATGTTGTTCTGACTGTTTTGGACAGAGTCCTGGGTTCAATACTTGGTAGTGAAATATATAGTGATAACACAGCATTTTATTCTAGCAACTTTCCAACATTATACAAGCAATGTTTAAAGTGTGTCCCTGGTGTTTGGGCTTTTGCCCCCCCCCAATAAATTTTGGCTTTTTCCAGATTTCTTGGGCTGCAAAGTTCAGAGATACAGCTGAGTGTCGAGTAGATTTTACAAGAAGCTGAGAGCTGCAGGGGAACAAAATTTTAGTGCTGCTTATGCTACATCTTCATGTATTGTTAATAGCACAACAGGTAGTATACTTGCTTTTGATGTAGAAGGCTGTGAGTTCTACTCCCAAAGTAGGTAGATACACTGCTGATACTGCACTGTGTTGTAAAGGGAGTGCATGCTGCAGTCCTTTTTGGCGAAGATACCTAGTAACTATGAACCTATCAGTTTGCCATCCATTCCCTATTGCAATATTACTAGCTTATCATTTTTTAATGCATAGGAAATTTATTCCTCAAGGGCAACAGGCACTTTATTTGTAGATGAAACAATGAAATATAAAGTTGTTTGCTAGCAGCAACCTCTTCATTAGTTACAGATTTCTTTAATGTGGAATTATTTAGATGACTTTTACTTCTTCAGAGATTGTGCATATTTACAGTTACTGGTGGACCGTAGAATTTTGAGTAGACTTTTATGATAGAAATGTTCTGAATTGGGCAGTTTTGTCATTACTGGTGCATGCATTTTGTTTGATTGTTTACTGGAAAAATGTTCAAAACAATACATTTAAAATGCCCTCTAACAACTGTACTGTATCATACAAGGAATATAATTTAATACAATCAAGAAGGTGTAACAAAGAGCACGTGTATGTTTCGTGTGCAAGGGGCCTATGATTTGAAAACAACCGAAAGTTAATCTTTATTTGCCACTGGCAAAATGTATTTTCTTTGAATGTGGGTTTCAATGCTGTTTCAATGAATGTGAGTTTCAAGGGCAGATAAGTTTTAATGCTAAGTCTATTTTCATTGTGAGACTGCATTGCTTTGTTTAGCAGATATCTATTAGTGTTTGTGCTGTAAAATGCAAAATAAAACTTTCAAATCCAAATCATCGCAGAAGTAAAGCAGTATGCACATTACAGTGTTTTATGGTAAATGGGGCAAAATAACCAAGGAATGGGACATTGGAATGGCTGCAGGTGGGGAGGATCCATTCAACCACGATTTTGTGAGGGGGGAAGGGCAGCAAACTCAGATAGCCCCGGCTGAACTATACCTCTCACCTGTCCAGATGTTTGCAGAAGTAATAGATTTTTGCTTCTTATTTTTGGTTTGTTCCTCATAAAATGTGTGGTTTTCTGCCAAATAATTTAGGAATGAAGTCACTAAATAATGACAGACATTGAGTTTCAGAAGTCATAACCTTCAGAAAAATGCATGCTAAAGCAAGACCTGTTATTCTATCAACTGTCTTAAGTTTATACAAGAGCAATTTTAGTACTGTTTGTATGTTCCCCCAATATATTTGGCCTTGTCCAGATTTCCTGCATTAAGAGGTTGAGAGGTACATGCAAATAAATCACTTTATAAAATTAGGAATATCCAAACCTCTCAACTGTCCCCAGTTTTGGCTCAAAATTTTGCTCTCCCCCTAATAATCCCTCCACAAAATGGCAATTTTGTAAGGAAATGGGGAGGGTTTACAATTTATAAATAGCTGTTACTTTTACTTCAGAAAGCATGTAGATTCTCTTATTTTGTCAGCTGCTCAAGTTAACAGTACTAATATTAAAAAGGTGTCCCTTCTTTGACAGGTTCCTAGCTGTATTGTGTGGCAATTTTATATTTTTGCATCATATTTTTGGTCCATTTTTCATAAAATTGTGGTTTCTGGCAAATTAGTGGCAAATCATTAAAGACTGAAGTTAGAAAATAATGGCAGGCATTTGAGTTTCAGATTTCATACCCTTCAGAAAATTCATACTAATGCAATACCTACTACTACTGTATTATCTATTATCAGAGCAAGAAATCTGGACAAAGCCATATATACTTAGAAGCGGGACACAGGCCCAAAAATAAGGACAAAAACTGTCCTTATTTTTTGGCCTGTGTCCCACTTCTATGTATGGCTTTGTCCAGATTTTCTGCTCTGAGGTTGAGAGGTATGAGAGTCAGAGCCATCACCGTCAGCCAGAGACATTTCAGATTGTGACATACTTGTTGCAACCCATTCCCCATGTAGTGACTCTGGATGTGTCCAAGCAAGGCAAGGAGCAGTTATGCAGCATAAGTGTACAGAGTATTCCCCCATCCAAGGTAGACACAAGTATGACAGTGGCTTTTCATCTGTTATTGATTTTGCAGAATGTTCTGGTTTTCTGTCATATTTGTATACTGACATGCAGACTCCACACAGAAGGCACTCCAGCCGAGAATCGAACAGGAGAACCTCTTGCTGCTTCACAGCAAGAGGTTCTCCTGTTTGATTCTCAGCTGGTGTGCCTTCTGTGAGTCTCTCCACTTCTGGTGGAGTCTCATCATCCCTCCCCCGCGAGTGGCCTCCGAAAGACATGTGTGAATGGGCGTGCCTTCGCTGAAGGTTGGGAGTCGGGCTAGCAACTCGGCACCATAAAAATCGACTGATAATCATTAGCAGACCGGAGTTCCACTGTGGCGACCCCTAACCATGAAAAAGCCGAAAAGACAAACAACAATTATTCAGAACATGCATGCTATCACAGTACCCTGTTGCTCTGTGTTTAAGTAGCAATGCTTTAATGACCATCAGGTAAGCTTGTTGGAGATCGCAAGATGCAAGTAAACTTTAATAAGCATATTGTTAAATAATTACCAACATTGAAAGCCTTTTTGTTGTTGCCATGCAGAGAATATTTACAAAACTAGATAACGTATAAGCCTTAGGTATTGAAATGCATATGACAGTATTTGTAATAAAAACAGGATTACAGTATTTTAAGAAGCTTATTACATTTGTTAGAGACTTGCAGTCATCTTTGCAGGCTTTACTCCTAAACTAAACAGGATGCCAATCTATCTTGTGTGGTCCATAACTTGTGCAGTAATCCTTTAAGCAATTTATCTTGAGCTTGTTTCTTGTTTGCTGTTCATTTTTTACTTTGATCGTGTCTTTCCCATGAAACAAGTAGATAGTTGTTGTCAGACAGCAAGTCTTTTTTAGATAAGAAACATTTTTACAAGTGGGGGTATCACAGAGATTGCTACTTTCAGCATGTTACTTGGTAATTTTATAAAGCTGAATATAAATTATAATTAGAACTGCAGTGCGAGGAGACATGGTTTGAGTTGAGCGCTGCTTGTTTTTTTTATACTTGATTTTGACTGGCATTCCAGTAATGAATTTAAAAAGTAATTTATTTTTTCAGGCCTCTCAACCGTTGTGTTTCCATCTAGATATTAAGTAAGCTGTCATGTAGCCAATGTATTGAAATATTTTTTTTCTTCTACACTTCATTTTATCTAGATTGGACTCTCTTAGTGATGGTTTGGCATGCAGGGCAGCGTATTTAATTAAAGTTTCAGTTGTGGTTTTGAGCATAACACCACCCCTTTTCTAATTGGCTACACTCCTTCCAATTGGCCCCACCCATTCACCTGTCTCCTGCAGCCCCCCTTTAATTTGAAGTCACTAGCTGTCACTGGTGTCAAGAAAATAACAGTCTGTTTAAATTTGTTTCTAAATGCTGATATACCCATTTGGAACAAAGCCAAAAAAAATGGAGGAAACTAAACCTCACACATGGAGATGCAAGCTTTGGGGGGGTGCATGTTAATACTCATATGCATTTTGATACTATTGTATATATTGTTTATAATAGCTATATATGGACAGGACAAGGCAATCCAATAAAGAAATGTAAATACAAAAGGAAATAAAAATAAAACAGTTACAAAGAAAAAATGGGGGGAGATACTCACATATAATAGATCATGAGAACAGGCACATTATGACTGGATACCTGATTTCAATACATTTTTGGCCATGCAAAATTTGTTTGCAAAGGCACATAACAAGTCAAATTGTTGGGTTTGTAGCCACATTTCTTACAAAGGTAAAATGACATTACATGAATCCCTTTAGAGGTTACAGATATGGGATTTATGTTTAAAGGGTCTTATAAAAATATTGTTGTAAGAAAATCGGCCATAGAAGAACTTTTACAGTTGATGGAAGCAGGAAGAGGGATACTCTGTTTTCAAAAGAAAGGGACAGTCAGGGTTGCTATTAGTAATTGTAACTATTCCATTAGTTTACACCAACTCTGATCATGTGAAAAGCTTAAGTATCATGGAGGAGTTGATAAAATAAAAACAGTATGGGAGTTAACACATAATACTTCTTTTAAGGAAGGGATGAAAGACTTCTTTAAGAGTGAGGCCACAACTAATTAAATGGACCAAGAGAATGTTACAATTCTGGCAGAAGGGTTCTTTTTCATATGTGGGAAGAATGACAAATGGCTACCGATAGGTTGGCAGGGATCCTGTTACATAGGGTATGCAGTTCCAATGATGAGAATTACTCACACATTACCAGAGGACATAGTAAGAAATCAGCGGAAGAAAAGGGAGGTTCATGATAATTTTTCCAAAATAAGGAAAGATTTAAAACAGCTGGACATAGGAAATGGTGTTATTTCAGGAGCTGGGATCTTTCACTGGTATGGTGCCGCTAAGTCTATATGGGAATTAGAGAAAGTTGCAAAGCTGATGGAAGTATTAGCAAATACAACTTATGGAGCTTTCTCAGATATAACAGAGGCGATGTGTTAAACTTTGTGTTAATAAAACTGTTAAACAAGTAACTGTTGTTAACAATGAAGAAAGGGTATTAAGTAAAGATGATTACATTTTCCAGTAAACTGCATTTTTCTTTGGCTTAATTAAAAAAAGGGGGGAAATTAATAGAAATTATATAAAATAAAATATTTTCCCCAAAGCAATTGTGAAATAAGACAAGGTTTGAAATAAATGTTTCTTTCTAAAAAGCAGAAATGCAAGGCTCGCTTAAAAATAAATACAGAAAGTATGACATCCTTAGCAACAGCTATCTCAGACAGACATCTGCTAGAAACATGTTTAGTTTAATATATGTGGTTTAAAACTGGTTCACAAAAAGAAGAACATGTCTAGTTTGTGAAAACATGTGGTTGTGGACTTAGGCTTAAACTAATACAGTAAAATGGCATCCTGTTGTGACTGACTGAAACATACAGAGACATTTGATATTTTTAACAGGGACTTTTTGTGAGCTTTCAGATGCAGAAATGAAAGAAATAAAATACAGACACTTCAACTGACGCAAAGATGATGTGAAACAAGAATCAGTCATGCAAACCACAAGGACACTAGGAAATAACATCTACTATTATCAAAAAAGAATATATAAACTGGACATTGCTTGCTCTTTGCTAGAGCCATATTGATCAAGTGTGCATCCATTCTAGGCATGACACAGTTCGTGAGAAGCAAAGACTTTTTTCTAGCTATGTTATAATAGAATTGAAATAACTCAGACAGTGTAACTGCTTGGACATATTAAATTATAAGGGAAACAGCAGTACATTGTAAGTCTGGTTACTCTGGCATTAGAAATAATTTAACAGCTGCCAAGCTTAGGGAGTCTATAACAAGGAAGATAACCAGAGATCCTGTACAGGTACAATAAATATTTTGGAAATTTTATGAAAATCTGTATAAAGCAGAGAAATATCAAAATCAAGAAAAGATACAAATGGGAATGTTTATGGAAGAATTAAATATGCCGAGGTTAGAGGTAGATGAGGCTTAGTTACTAACCAGTCCCAGGAAAGTCCACAGGAATAGATGGTATTCCTGTGGAAGTTTGGAAGCTAGGAGGAAAGTAACTGATAAAGATCTGAATGGTTTTGTTTAACAGTATTTTAAAAGGAGGAGAAGCACCAACATCCTGGAAGAAAGCAATAGCGGCTGTAATACCAATAGATGGTAAAGGCCCATCACATCCAGCTTCATACAGGCCCATTTCAATTCTAAACCATGATTATATTAAGTCTATAATGGCAAAGGTGATGCCAAAATTGATAGACGTGGATCAATGTGGTTTTGTGGAGGGGAGGCAAACATCTGACAATCTTAATAGAACAATGATGATCCAGAGGGATACAGAATGCGAGAAAATACCACTGTTGTTTGTGGGTCTTGATGCAGAGAAAGCTTTTCACAGAGTAAGCTGGGATATTATGAGCATGGCAATGGAAGCATTTGCATTCTCTGATTAAATTATAAGGCTGATTAAGATGATATATGAGGGATCAGAGGCAAAAATTAAAGTGGGTGAGTTACTCTCTGATAAGTTCTGTTTAGAAGAAGAACCTGGCAGGGGTGTCCTCTTTCCACTTTGTTATTTACATTGTATTTAGAACCATTGGGCAAAGAAAATAAGGAACTCAGAAATTCAAGGATATAAATGGTATGGCAATCAAGAAAAGCTGGCTTTATTTGCACTTGATATTGTTTTATGCCTGATAAAACCAGAAAAGGACAGTTCAGTGTTATGGAACATTTTGAGACAGTTTCAAGTCTTTTCAGGATACAAAATTAATGAAGATAAAAGCAATCACTGTAAACTATGTACACACACAAACTGGTTCAACAATAACTATATATATATATATATATATATATTATATATATATATACATATATGGGGATATGATAAAAACCAGTACTTAGGAGTAATAATGAAAAAGGAATCTGTTATGCCAGCTAAGGATATGTGGGAAGAGACTATACAAAAGATAATACAAAAACTGAGAAACTGGAAGCTCTGTTTTATGGATATAGATAGCAAGATACAAGCCGTCAAACTTTTTTTACTCCCGTTACAGGTCAGGCATATTTTTATCAACCAGCGGGAAAGTTGTGGATATCAATTAATGAAGAGTTGAAGGATTTGATCTGGGAGGGGTAGACAGCAAGAGTCAAGTGGGATAAGCTGATCCTTCCAATAGAACAAGGTGGTTTAGTATTATTTGATTTGAAGGGATATTTCAGAGCTACACAGTTAAGGCTCCTATACATAACACAAGCAGAAAATTATAATTCAAAGTGGAAAGGGATGATGATGAAACAGGGGGGAAGCTCAGAAAACAAGGAGAGACTGGGAGTTTGAATGCAGATCTTTAAGGAGAATAACAATAACCATGTAGAATATTATATTCATAAAGTAACAGAAAGTATTCTAAGAACTAAGCCAACATGGGAATGGAGAAAGGAGATTCTGCCAATAGGGATAACTGCAATTAGGGATACAGACAATAGGCAAGAGGGGGTTGGAGTTTACTGGAGAAAACTGACAAAGGAGACACATTATTGGGAGCAAATAATTAGAGAGGGAAACGTAACAGAATGGGAAGAGATCAATAATTTATTTAGGCTGCAGGTTAGAGATTGTCTTCTCTATCAAGGATTGATATCAGAGTATGGGCAAAGAGAATGAAATAATGGGATCCTAAGCAAAAGACCAGCACTGGTAGCTTTTAGCAGAGTCTAGAACAGGAGCTACTTTAAAAAGGATAATTAGTAGAGCTTATAAAATATTGCATGATAACTATAATAATCAATCAGAGGAGGTTAGAAAGGTTTGGGAAGAGAAACTGAATAAGCAATTTGCAAAGAAACAATTGGGGGATATAAGTATGACTCTCAAATATGCAACAAAGTGTAGAAGATTTATAATCTTTGCTTAGAAGTGTTTTCATCAGTATTTTTCTACCTCAAGTAGACTCCAAAGAATTTTTCCTCGGGTTGATTGCAAATGTTGGAGGTGTGATGGGGAAAAAGAGATAATGCAGAACATATTCTTTGGGAGTGCAATGAGTTAGAAGACTTTAAAAATTACTTCCAGACTACTCTATCAGAAATACTGGGAGAGCAAATTGGTATATCTAAGGAAATTATTTACTGAGCTATGATGCAGAATCGGAATTGCCTAGACATAGTAAGGCCTTGCTGAGTCTAATTATGGTGGCTGCCAAAATGGCATTTAATAGAAAATGGAAATTAAAGTCTAAACCAACTGTGCTAGAAGTAGTGAATATAGTAACAGCGATAAAACAACTGGAAATGGGATCTTTAGAATGGGGTAGGAGCAAATTAAATAGAAAAAAATTGGAATTGTGGGAACAATTCATGCAGAATAACTTTTAGGAGGACATTAGGTTTAAAAGAAGGCATGATTCGAATGAGCTATGCAGTGATTGACTGACAATGAATAGATTATAAGTGATGTATAATGTTTGCAACTAAAAATATGTCAATATGGTTTGTTTTCATTTATATAAATGCGATTGCCTATGTCTTAAGTGATAATTTAACAAAGATGTTTTTTGTTTAAAAAATAAAGGTTGAAGAGAACAGAACTATGTTGTAAGAAAAGAAATAAGCCATACTTTTAATTTAAAGAACATATTACCTGCATACATTTGTTGCTTAAGACAGGTAACACACTAGTCTGTAATCAGCTAAGGAAAGAAATTTTGACAAGAGTACAAGGATCACACACATGAGCTCTGAAGTATGAATCTGCGATATGTTAATATGCCAAGAATGTTAATACAGTACAACAAGAGGATTGAGACTGCTCAGTGTACAGTGCGTATTATATGATTAGTCCAAAAGAAGCAATGATTATTACTTTTCCGGAAAGCCATAGAGACAGAATAGACTATTTTCTGTTTTTGCGATTGTATATACCTGATGTGTATGTTACTATTTGACATTTCCCAGGGTCATAAAGGTAACAGACACTACAAGTACTGATGCAGTTAATGCACATAAACCTGTATTTTTCAGACACTGGCTTCCCTAATGAGGTAATATGAGTTAATGCTTTACAGTATGTAAGTATGGAATTCAAGAAAGTTTTCAGAGAATTTGGAAGCTCAACATGTGACCTCTGGTCCTAGTTCACTCTTTTACTTACTTAGAAGTCGCATACAACTCCTAGAGTGAGACTATAAACAGCCACCTCTACCTCTGCAGTTTACAAAGCAAGGAGAGAAACAGAATATGGTTGCTGGGCCTTTCTTCCATAACACACACACACACACACACACACACACACACACACACACACACACACACACACACACACACACTCATAACTATGGGCAGTTTAGAGGCCTGACAGCATGTCTTCAGAATGTGGAACGAAATCAGATCACCCGGAAAAAAAAACATATGGACACAGGGAGGACATGCAGACTTCACAGAGAAGGTACCCCAGCTGAGAAATGAACCAAAAAACCCACTTGCTGTGAGGCAACAATGCTTCCCACTGCACCACTGTTCTGTCCACTGGTCCTAACTACTTACAACCGAATAGTCAAGTCCAAAGGATAGTTCTAACTGTGAAAAACCTCATAAAGTAAGCTCAGAGCATTAATAGTGCCTGTTACACAAATGTACACAGCTTTACTGGAATACAAATACTCTCTTTCGATGGTGAGCATGAGTAACTCTGCTACCAGCTCAGTCATTAATGGCTTATAAATTAAACAGTGTATTACCTACCCCTCTTTTCTGTCTTCAGCCTGAAAACTTGAGTTCAGATAAACACAGGCTGGTCTAAACAAAAATTCTGTTATGTTCAAATTGGTCTAAACAAAAATTCTGTTATGCTCAGAAAACAATACGTAGATCTTCTTTGAAAGAGGGTGATAAGAGTCCAACAGAAAAGTAGCAAGGAAATGGTTGTAAGACAGGATAAGCAACGCAGATCTTTTGTTATTCATACTGAGGGTAAAAAGCTGTTGAGAAGAAATTGGAGAGATTTGTTCAACGTAAATATGTCTCATAGTGACTGTGTTGTAATTCGACTATGCATGTGATGTCTTTAGAAAAAAAGTAGTCAGACAAATATCCATAGATTTAAGTTCATAGATTCATAGATGATTACTGTCTAATGACCCCAGGATAATTTTTAAGCCTAGCCATGCTTTCTAAATGTATCTGGCAAGTTTTGATAGCTAGGGTTTTCTTAATGGGTATATGTAAGCTTGAGCATAAAGATAAAGGTGCCAAACTAGAGGTACATTTCCAATTCCCCATCCACTGGTCCAAGTTATGCTTGAATTGGGTTAGGGAAGAACTTTGCTTCACAGATGAGAAGTTTGTTCCAAAAAAGAAATAGTCTCTGAAACACATACCTGTCTCTCCAATATGTCCTATTTATGTTGCAGTCAAGGTTTAAGTAATTCTGATGCCACTTGTTTTGCAGATGTGCAACAGGTCCATCAGAGTGAGATTATGGAATGCTTTGTAGTCCAGGCATAGATTGCCTCTCAGCAGTCTATTGGAGAATAAGTACAAGGACAGAGTTTTTGGGGCAGTCCATGTAGGCCATATTGTTTACATCCAATATTCTTTTTGTAAGGAACCTCTGTGGACAAACCAATTATTACATATGCCAGGTTACATACATACTGGGGGGTACTCATTGATTGTTCTGATGACGGCCATGTACAGTGGAATAATGACATCCTTAAACTTAGATTCCATACCCTTGCTTATAAGTTTTACAACACAGAATGATTTCCTTACTACTGTAGAAAAATGATGGTCAAAACCAGGTTACTGTCTACATGTGTTCTCAAATTTCTTGACTACTAGGTCTATTCTTAGGGGTATATTATCAATGTGGAATTTTCCAGGGGTAGCTGCCTCCCCAAAGAATACTATTTTGCATTTCTAGGGAAGGAGTTTTAGACTGTGGTTCTGGCATCAGTTATTGATCTGTGTCAGGCTCTATTTACGGGTATTTGTGTCTTTGGGATTCTATGACTGCACATAGTTTGATATTGTTTACCAACTTGGTCAGCCAAAGGGTCTTGCTGTTGTCATTAACTTCAGAGTAGTAGATGCCAAAATGAGCCTGCCCTAGCATTGAGCCTTAAGTAAATCACTAGTGACTGTCATTTTTGTAGAGATAGATTCCCCTATCATAACTTCTGGGTCCTTTTCTGAGACATTTTGCTATCTAGTTGGTGACATATGGGTTTATACCCACTTCCATGAGTTTGTCTACATTACCCAAGTGGGGTATTGTGTGGAATGCTTTAGCCAGATCAAGGTAAGCAGTATTGTTTTAGTAAACTTCTCAAGGTAAGCAGTATGCACCCTTCTGTACTTGTTTATTGCTTTGGTGAAGTTCTCAAAGAAGCCCACCAGGTAGAGTAGGCATGATTTACCTTTGACGAAACCAAACTGGGTTGGATCCAGTGACTGAAGGTTTCCTAGGCAACTGTTTAGCATTTCCTTGATAATTCTTTCTATACCTTTGCATAAGAGACTATTCAGACTTCTCCAAAACGATGTCCAATGGCTTGTCCCAAGAGGAATTTCCACATGCAGCATTGGATGTGCAGAAGAGTATTCATTTAATCAATGTCCAAAACAACATCCTGAAAGACCATTTGACTATTTGATAAAGATTTACTGTAGTATTTACTATATTTATTGCTGATTGTTGCCTGTTGTTCTAGTGATATCTTAATTGTGTTCAGATAGCTGGTTTCCTCAGTTTCTAGATGCTGCATTCTCTACAAATTACGTGCAAGTAAGAGCTCTGAATTTATGTTTTATGTGTTTAATCCCACTTCTGCCTGTAGTAATAAATGTGACAGCAATTGCTTTCTACATTAAACTGCACCATTCTTCTACTTTCTCTTAGTGACAGTGTGAGCATATTTATCGTTGTACTTTGTTACCCTGGTGATATTCTAATTGCTTTCAGCTAATTGGTTTCCTCAATGTTTGGGAGTTGCCTATGTTCCTTGGAAAATGAGTTGGCACAAGAGCAGTAATGTTAATTGTATGTGCATAAGTGATACACAGGACTTGGAGAAGAAGACATTTCAATGATCAACATTCAATGTTTTATGAACAAAGCTGCAACCCTACCTAAGGGTCTTCTCCTGGAATTTATGACCGAAATAAAGCAGTTAAAATCTATTGTTATTTACAAAATTGTCTAACTTTTGAAACACTTTTAAAGATGATGCCTTTCTGATAACCAGTATCAGTATGTTCTACTATTTTGCTACTCTAGCTAAAATAATTTATTCATGTTTGAAGATGTGACTGTACCCACACGAAAACATATTGTGTAATTGTGGATAGTCATCCTATGATTTATCAGCAATAAATGAAGCTTACCTGTCAAGAAATCATCATGAAGGCACTTAAAACCATTAGTATGGTCTCCTTTTTAAACCCATAAAAGACTGAATATAACTACAATTATGGTAACATCATTTCAAGGGTAGGTGTTTTAAACCTTTAACCTTACATGTAAAAATCCTCTTTATCCACGCAAGTTTTTATAATCAGATACAGTACAGAAACACAATGAAGATGCATGTTCAAAATGTGGTCTTAATAGAGCCATATGTTGTGGGCAAAATATCTCAAGCAAACTTAGTGAGACTGTTCTCAGGATTAAGTTCATAATGCCCAAGGTTTACTTATAAACACACTGGGCATGATGTTTAGAAACGAAGTCCCTACTAATAATAATCCTTATATTTTTTTCAGGGGTTCATAATCCAAATAAATATACCATTCATGTTAAATGGTTAGTCATTATTTTTCTTACCAGGTGTGTAACACTTCACATCTTTTGATGTTAAGCAAACCTTCATGGTTTGTGGTTTAGTATACCAGCCTATCAAGTTGTGCCTCTTAAGCTTCATTAAGGTTGCACGGTCTTTGACATTATTGACTGGTAATGTGATCTTTGAATCATCTGCAAATTTTTCCAGATATCATGAGGTTAATAATTTGTATAGATATCATAAATAAAAAAGGGTACATGGATTGCTGTGTAACCCTCCTTATAGTAGTCCTAGACCATGATAAACTATTAGCTACTTCAACCTGAAAGGAACGATCAATTAACCATTTAATAGTCTAGCTGGTAATAAATGCATTGGTATTATGCTACTTAATTTGATGGACAGTTAAATCAGGAGGGTTGATAGATCCAAATTGATTGTATACACTGATGGCTATGATCAACCACTTCAATCACAGAAGTGTAAAACCTCTATACGTTTCAGACACGACAAAGTCCAGCCAAAAAAGCCATACCATCACTAACCCCAATAAAGTCTGAAGGTAGTAATTTAAATAATATTTTCTCAACTTCCCAAATATGCACGTCAGGCTGATAGTCTTATTGTTCTCAGGGTGCCTCATATCCTCACCCTCAGAGATAGGTATCAAAATTGCCCTTCCCCCGTATTTCTAAAAACATAGCTTTCGATTAAAATTGCTTGAAATGGCACAAAGTATCATTAGGTTTATTAGCAGCATTTCTTTGGCACATTCTTTGCACTCCATCAGGACCTGCTACAGAACTGGCATTTAAATCTCACAAAACCTTCAGCAGAGATTCAAAATCTAAAATATTTTCTACGTCCTAAGTGTCCAAGAGATAAATATTTGGATAATATATTTTTGAGGTAACTATACCAAAAACCACTACAAATATATTTACAATTCTAAAGTAGAACTTACATAGCAGCCTTTATAAATCAAATGATTTGGTATGAATTATTTGTTAATAATTGATTTAGCAAAATTAAAGAAAGCTTTCTTATAAGTTAGAGTATAGGATATTATTTACATTTCATAATCTGCTTTCCTTATATAAATAGCTTTAGCCAAAGCTTTATCAGCATTATTTAATGCTGCTTAGTTTTCACCATAGATTGAGTTTTAAATAGCCTCTGTAAACTACATTTCTTGGATTCCTTCATAACAAATATTTATTCACCATGGGGGTATATATGCACAGGAGTCCTTGATTCTAAGAGGAAAGACGTGGTCCTCAGTCACTGTTTTTATATAACAGCAAGTGTTGTCATTTGATATTGCATAATCTGGGTTATCTAATAAAAATTTCCATAAGGCGCATACTATATTATTATTTTTTGATGTAGAAAATTTCTTAACCTAATTTACAGTATGAAATGATCTGTGTGGGAAACACTTTTTTTAATATCACACCAATATGGTCACAATTTCCTAAAAGTGGCAGAGGTTATAAAGAATGCACTATAGTGGCTGGGTGTGATTTTTATAACATCCAGAACATTAATTACAAAAAGAAATACACTCTAGTAACAGCAAGAAGTCAAATAAATCAGAAAATAACTCCATACAAAATAGGAAGCAGAACATGTTATATTTTAGATTCATATTTATTTATTTATTAATTCATTCATGCATTCGGTTTGTTTACCAGAGTAGAGCCCTGATCAGTAATGGCCAATGTCAGTCTTAACTCAGGGTTAAATATAAAAAGCAGTATGGAAAGGCATAAGCATGGTTACACAACAAACACAAGGTTAACAGTTGAAAATGAAAAAAAAGAAATACACAGAACACCAACAGTACATAGAACAAGTTATTAGAAATAAACAATAATGGATGTGCTCTGAACATATTAAAACTTCAACACAGTGCCTAAAAATCACTATCACTGTCCTCGGTAGAAAGATGTAAAGTCAAATCGAGAAAACATCCCCCAGCTAGCACCTTGACTTTTATTGTTTTTTTCTAATGCACTTGAAGGAAACTGTATTCGGGCTTTTAAAACAATCTAATAAATCACAGTCCCTTTTTAATAATTGGATAGAAGCTCTAATAATTTCACTACTGCTATAATTCTGCAATAAACATGAACGACATTCTTATGAATATAAATGGAAACAATATCATCATTCTGTTTTCCTAAAATTATAGAAACCAGTGTACCCTGAGATATTATATGGAGAAAGATGTATGCTGAACCATGTCTCCATGATGACAAATATATCCAACTTTTCTGAAGCTGCTATTAACTATAGCTCATTGATTTTAGAAATTAGACTTCTTTCATTATGAAGAATAACAGTTAAAATGTTAAAGGTAGTACACTTAAATTAACCAGTCTGTTGTTTGTATCCAAACAATTCTTAACTAATCCTCAATTAATTTTAGCCTCACTTGTAGTACAAATGGATAAAGTCCTAACTATAGTCCAGGCAACATGAGTTCAGTTATTGGCTTGGGATCTTAATGGTATAGGCAGAGAATGGGTGTGCATATGATGGAGGGATGGAACATGCTAGTCATTCTCCAGTGGAACTCTGGTGGAGGTTTTGGATTTTTTAAGTCATCCAATTAACTTGTCATACCAATGTCATTCCCCCCATTCAGTCCCGCACAAATTACAGCTAAGTTATATATTATTTTCACTCATTTAAATGAAAAACTGTTTTCCTCACATCCCTTTTTTATAACATGAAGCACATTAAAAGTTAAAGTTTTCTTTTCTTTTACAGAAAACTAAATTGCATTAACATCAAAGTGTGGAATCCCCTAAAACTATCACCTCAGTGCCAAGATGATGATTATCTGGGGAAGGGGGTATAATGATGGAGCATACATTTTATCTTCAGACTTTTTTCACTACCTTTTCTTTCAAGTATAGTAACATAAATTTTAAATATGTTAGCTGTTGCTGATTTGAAGATGCAAAGTATTTATAAAAAATAATGATTTTTCTACTCCAATGGGTATCAGATGCATAGTATGATAGCCATGTTCTTTCTGAATTGTGGTTTAATAGCAGAAATTCAAAGGAAATACATCTGCCAGAAGGATATAATATAGTCCACTCAGCAGGATTTTTTGAGACAAATGGTAATCTATCAATCCTAGTAAAAATATTAGGTACTTGTTAATGTTTATTATCAAAGAGGAGACATTTGATGATTATTTGTATGGTGTACTAACACTGAAATTTATATTTTAGGATTTCTTAATTATTACTATATTTTATTTTCTCCCAAGAAAATATGTATAGGGATTAAGTGAAAAATGCACAGAGTTAATTGACTAAAACTGCAAGCTGAAATATTAGATATATTTGTTACAACTGGTTTATGCAAACATATTTTAAAACCCATATGATTTTGATTATCAAGTTATGTTTCATTGATTGTCTTGGTTCTGTAGTTGTACGGTATCTTTTAAAGTAAAAAGTAACTATTTATTGTTTCTTTGTAGTGGCAAGATGGATAGCAAATGTTAGAGAATGTTTTTTTGTTTTTACCAGGAAATTGTGTAAGTTATCAACTTATGTGATTTGTGAGCATTTAAATATATTACACTGGAAAGGATGCAAATGAAATATTGGAAATATTTAACAATTTAATAAGCATGGTTTTGGGCAAGGCTACTCACTTAAAGAAATTTGCTGGGGGGTACCTCGGTTTAATAAAGAAATAAGGAAAGAATTAAAAAATAAACATATTTAATATATGGACTATATTAAAATAGAGAAATGGGAGATTTAATGGCCTTTAAGAAATAATGAAATTTGGTTTTGCTATTTGCAAGGCAAGAAAAAAATATTATTGTAAAACAGAATTATGGCCTCAGAGGGGAATACTATAACAATGTGACACACAATAAATTCAAATGATGGAAAAGAAAGTAGAATTTAATATAAAAAGTTTAAAAACTAAAGATGGAATTTAGGTTGATGAGGAGTTACATATTGTTCCAGATTTCATATGTTTTAATAGATCTAAAATCCTGTTGATTTAGGGATTAGTATAGATGACTACAACCTTTGTGTTTTCTTTGATGAGTAATAATCTAGTTTATTATGTTATGAAGAAATGTAGGACCATATATTTTAATATAGGTGACAGTGTGGAAATAAGACATGTTGAGCTTGGGTCTGAATTCCTAATATGACCATACATTATATTTTCAGAAATGTATATAGTAATACATTTCTTCATAACATGATAAACTGGAGTCTCAGACATAAAAGAAACACAAAGGTTGTAGTCAGCTATAGTAATCTCTAAATCAACACTCAATTATTATTAAATTCTGCAGTTTTCCAACAAGGTGGGAAAAAGTCATATTAAGTTCTTTTACATAAAAAGATGATATAGAACTGGAAAGCAATTATAGAAATACTCTTGTCCCCTCTTTGTAAGATTTTCAAAAATGTTTACTTAATCAGTTATAACATTACTTAGAATCAAACAAATTATTAAGAGATGTTCAGCATTTTAAAAAGTCTAGCTCTACAACACTAAGATTATTATTAACTGAAGCATTTAATGACTTTGATGAGTCAAGGCCAAATTAGGCCTCATTTATTGACTTGTCAAAAATGTGTGCCATTACCATCTTACATATTATTGCATTTCTCTTACCATTCTGAAGTGGTTAGAGTTCTGAAGGATTTAAAAGGTAACTCTAGTCCCATGAAGCTTATATGGTTTTAAACAATAGGATGAATGCTGAAAAATAGGAACTCTGTCTTTTCTGTTTATAAGATAACACTGGGGAGTTTCATGGGGCTTTTGCGTTTTACAGTTCTATTAAATTCAAGCTCATCACTAAAATTATAAATGAAAACCATCACTTACTCTGTTGATATCATTTTGGTTAATTCAATAGAAACATATGAAAGAAGTTTGGCAGGTTACAATCTGATTTTGCTAAAATACAGAATTTGACTTGTGATCATATACAAAAGATTGATACAATAAAGCCTGTATCTTTCTTTAGTCTACCTTTTAGATAGTATGTCATTGGTAATAATGTATTCTAGAGTGGGTGCAATATACAACTTATTTATGTATTTTAGTAGATAGTTACTTAAAATGCTATTTATTTATTTATTTATTTATTTATAGGTCTTTATTAACTAGGAAAGTCCGACTAGGCCAAGCTTCTTTTGATTGAAGGCCTAGGGAGAATAGATTCACAGTACACACATTTGCACAAACATTTAATTGAGATAGCAGTATATATATATATATATATATATATATATGTGTGTGTGTGTGTGTGTGTGTGTGTGTGTGTG
>NC_056746.1:512103454-512265954 GCF_019279795.1 Protopterus annectens | reverse complement strand
TGGGGAGTTAATAATACCTCCCAACTTACAATCATCTGCAAACTTTGTCAGACAGAGTCCCCTCGTGTTGGCCCGGACTTCAGAGAAGTAGATACCAAACAGAAGAGGACCCAGGACCAAACCCTGTGGGACTCCACTCATGACTGGTCGGCAGTCTGACTTGGAGTCAGCTACTTTCACACTGTGCATTCTATCTGTGAGCCAGCTTGCAACCCACCTGGTGATATAGGGGTTGATGCCTAGCTTAGTGAGTTTTACTATGATTCCTGAGTAGGGAATGGTATCAAAGGCCTTGACCAGATCAAGGTAGGTTGTATGAACCACCTTGCCTTCATCCACACCTCTGGTGACTGACTCAAAGAAGTCAACCGAGTTGAGCAGGCATGATCTACCCTTCACAAAACCAAACTGTGTGGGATCCAGAATTTGGAGGTTCCCTACGTCCTTGTTTATTAGGTCCATGATGATGCGTTCCATAGCTTTGCATATCAGACTCGTCAGGCTAATGGGGCGATAGTTCCCAGGGTCTGTAGTCACTCCTTTTTGGAGAGGGATGACTGTAGCAGTGTGCCATTCGGTAGGGACAAAGCCTGAGGTGAGGCTGTGATTGAACAGGGCACACAGGTGAGGTGCCAGTTCACTTTGTAGTTCATGTAGAACACAGCCAGGGATATTGTCATGTCCCACAGAAGCTGCATTCTTGACCTTGGACAGTGCTGTTTTAACCTGTGCAGCAGTAATACTGGGTGCCTGGCAATCTTCTGGTACTGTGATTGGTCCTTTTGGGGGGGAGGGGAGTAAAGTTGGCACTGAATCTGTCAGCCAGTATATTGGCAATATCTGTTGGCTTGGTATATTCTGTTTTCTTAGCTAGCTTTAGAGGATTTGATGAGGGATCTCAACATTTTGTTGAGGCTGATAAGGGAGTTTTTCCAGTCTTGGGACTTCATCTTATTCCACATCAGTTTCCTCCTTCTGCTGTAGAGTTTGTTTATGGCAGGGGACCACCAGATTGGCTTCCTTTTTTGGAGGAAAGCGTCTTGGTTCTACTGGGTATGGCGAGATCCATGCATTTGTGTACATGTTCATACAGTGCATTGGTGTATGATTCAGTGGTCATGCAACTATTCTCCATTTGCATGGGTGCCATGGAGTTAGCCACCTCTGTTTTAGGATCCCAAAGTTAGCTTTGAAGAAATTTTTCATTGTGGTTACCTTTGCGGGGGGTGGGGATGTGGATTTCCAAGGTGATTAGTTTGTGGTCGGATCTAACTAGGGAGGAGCCGACTACTGGTGTAGAGCAACGGTCGCCCATGTTAGCAATGACCAGGTCAAGGATGTTGCTACCTCTAGTGGGGGTAAGAATGAGCTGGTCCAGGGCACTGGAATTAATGAATTCCAGGAAACGTTGGACAAGTGTATTGGTACACGAGTAGTTTTGCCAGTTAATGGAAGGGTAGCTGAAGTCGCCCAGTATGAGAGCATTAGGTTGGACCCTAATATTCTCCAGGGTGCTTAGGAATGTGGAGTGTGAGTCTTGAGACATGGTTGGGGACCTATAGCAGACTACGACCTGAATAGCTGTCTTACTTACCTGAACTATCTCTGATGCGTTATGTTGGGCCACAAGTCTGGAGGTGTGCACATCCTTTATGAATAATAATATAAAAATCCTACTTACAAAATATTATATTTAATATTAATGTTGGCCACTAGATGGAGTTCTAGGACAAGATATGTTGTAATTTAGTAACAGACAAATTATACCTGAGAATTTTGTTTCCCCAGAAAATTACCTTGATACAAATCTTAGATTCTCCATCAAAGACTAAAACTAATACTCCCATGGTACCAGTTAATACACCAGGCTGCATTCCCATCAGTACCAAGTATGCATGATCTAAGCCTTTACGTAAACTGTTCAACCTCAGCTTATCTACAGGGTGATGATGTCTGGAGAAATGCCACTGTGACTTCCTACACAAGGGTGACTTCTAAACAGACCCAGGTAATTATAAACCAATCAGCCTCACCAGCCTTACATGTGAAGTCACGGGACGTTTCATAGCAGAACTCATTTATCCACACACAAACAACATAATTGAGCTGCATCCCAAGCATTTCAGTTATGTGAAGGGCAGGTACTGTCTCCCGAACCTAGTAAGCTTTTTTGGAAAGGTTAGAGAGGCTGCGGACAGTGGTCATTCTAATCAAACTACTTATCTTAATCTGGCCAAAGCTTTTGACATTATCCCCATGCTGGAATTATTGAAAAATTAGATAAGCTTAATGTAGACCCCTATACTGTCCACTGGATTGAAAACTGGATGTTGAAAAAGATCCCAGTGACGGTTGTTGGTTCCCTCTATGAATGTAAAATTGTGAGTAGTGGGGTGCCACAGGGTTCAGTTTTACATACTCTCCTGTTTGACATTCAATTTGCAGACAGCCAAACCAATATCCCAAAAGTGTGGTTGACCAAATTTGCTGATGGCTGCACACTGGGTACTGTTTCTGCTCAGCCACTGATACTAAACAGCTCCAGCAAGGGTTCGAATATGCACACACCTAGATTATCAAAAACAGTCTCAAACTAAATGAAAAAAGTACAACATACTAGGATTTGGGAAACAAAAAGTTGCTCCCACCTCATATATTACAATTGGTAGTCCTCTTCACAAATATATAGTCAAAAGAGACCTAGGTATGTATGTGGATAGCTCTCTGTCATTCAATCATCATGTTTCCATCACATTCGAGAAATACTTCTATCTGTGTAACAGTATTTTAAAAGGAGAAAGAAATCTGTGGTGGCTGTAATACCTAAAGACGTAAAGATCCATCAGAATCAGCTTCTTATAGGCCCATTTCAATTCTAAACCATGACTGCAAAATGTTCATGTCTATGATGGCTAAAAGAATAGCAAAGGTGTTGCCAAAATTGATACATATGGATCAATGTGGTTTTGTGGAGAGAAAGCAAACATTTGACAACATTAACAGAAAAATGATTACCCAGAGGGAAGCAGAATGTAAGAAAATGTTACTATTGTTGGTGGATCTTGATGCAGAGAAAGCATTTGACAGAGTAAGTTGGGATTTTATGAGTAAGACAAGACAAACATTTGCATTCCCTGACACAATAATGCTAATTAGGGGGATACATATGAGGGCACAGAGGTGAACCTTAAAGTAGGGGAGGGTCCTCTCTGATACCTTCTGTTTAAACAGAGGAACCAGACAGGAGTGTCCTCTTTCTCCTTTATTTTCATTATATTTAGAGTCGTTGGCAAAGAAAATAAGGGACTCAGAAATTCAAGAATATAAGTAGTATGGTAATCAAGAAAAGTTGGCTTTATTTGCAGAGAACATTATTTTGCACCTGAGCAAACCAAAAAGGACAATTCAGTGTTGTGGAACACTCTGAGACAGTTTCAAGTCTTTTCAGGATACAAAATTAATGAAGATAAAACAAAAAGCAATAGCCGCAAACTATGGACCCACACATGAAATGGTTCAGTAATCCCCATATTTATGGGGAAATGATAAAATGAAATACTTAGGAGTATGAGTTAAAAAGGATTCTGTTATGGCAGCTAAGTATGTGGGAAGAGATTAAACAAAAGACAGTACAAAAACTGAGAAACTGGAAGCTCTGTTTTATGGATATGAATAACAACATACAAGCAGTGAAAATATTTTAGTCCTCTTAGTTTTATACACAGTTCAGGCATAGTTTTATCAACTAGAAAAGAAGCTGTGGATAGCAATTAATAAAGAGCTGACAGATTTTATCTGGGAAGGGAAGAGGGCAAGAGTCAAGTGGGATAAGATGATCCTTCCAATAGATTGAGGTGGTTTGGGATTACCTGATTTGAAGGGATATTTCACAGCTACATAGTTAAGGCTCCTATACATAGCACAAGCAAAAAGCTATAATTCAAAGTAGAAATGGATGATGATGAAACAGGAGGGAAGTTCAGGAAATAAAGAGAGACTGGGATTTTGGATGCAGATCCTTGAGGAGAATAACAATAGCCATACCAAATATTATATTTATAAAGTAGCATGAAGTATTCTAAGAACTATGCCAATATGCGAATGGAGAAAGGAGATTCTGCCAATAGGGATGACTGCAATTAGAGGTACAGAGAATAGATGAGAGTGGGAAGGAATTTACTGTAGAAAACTGGCAAAGAAACCATGGTATTGTGAGTAAATAGACAGAAAGGCAATAAAATGAGAAGAGGCCAAGAATTTATTTGGACTACAGGCTTGAGACTGCCTTCCATGTCAAGGCTTGCTATCAGAGTATACGCAAAGAAAAAGGAAAAGGGGGTGGTAACTGAAAGACCAACACTGGTAGAGTTTTTACAAGAATCTAGAACAGAAGCCAAAATGAAAAAGGGTTAATTAGTAGGGCATATGAAATACCGCATGGTTACTATAGGAATCAATCAGAGCAGGTTACAAAGGATTAGGAAGAAAGACTGGATAAGCAATTCACAAATAAACAATGGGATGATACATGTATGGCTCCCAAATATAATTACAACCACTGTACTGTGATGGATTCCTGATAAAGAACAAATGGTTCACGAAGCGGATACTAAAAAAATCTTGCTTTTAATTTTAATCACCCACTCATTAAAGTTCATTTAGTTTCATTTTTCCTTCTCCTTTAGGAGAAGGAAAAAATACAGGTCGGATTGGAATCAGGAACAAAACAGGGGAATGAGATGGTAAAAGAGAATGAGATAGGGATAGTCCATGACAGTATAGGAGATCAATCCCTAGGAATAGTTATATCAGATGGTGTAGTTTGTAGTTATAATAATTTTAAGATTTACAACTACACCAACACAACAGTGGAAGACGACCACTTTACCCTATTATCCAGGGTATGAAGTATAGCCCTAGAACTAGGTTCAGCATTGTAGATACCATTGTGGAGATTAAGTTGTAGCTAAGGAAGTTGAATTTAGCCATTATGTTTCATGATAAGAAAATTCAGGCACCAGCAAAGGGGAGTTTAAAGAAAAAAAGTTCCTATATGTCACCTATTCATCCTAATGTGGCTGTTTACGAGAAACCGGTGCTGGGCGAAACTTATAGGCTGTATAACAGTGTCAGACATAGAACTATGCACAACAATTTATCCAATCATGAGCAAGACGTTTTGAACCAACTTAGAAAAGATCATAAGATAAGGGTTATGAAACCCGACAAGGGGGGAGGTGTTGTTCTATATGATACTATGGAATATATTAACGTGATGTACAACATATTACAAGAAACAGGAAATTACAAGACGGTATCTTTAAATGAGATTAACATACGATACAGGAGGATCAACCTGTTCCTTGAGGAATTCCTCTTGGATAACCATATTACTTTTGACACTTACAACTATCTTAAGGCAGAACACCCTACAATGGCAACTATAGTAGGCATACCAAAAGTTCACACGAACATAACTAATCCCCCTTTTCACCCCATTGTCTCCAGTAATAGATCTAAAACTTTTTCCATTGGGGTAGCGATAGATAACTGGCTAAAACACATATACAGTAGGATACCCCATTTGATTAAGGATTCTTGGACCTTTCTGGGAAATTTAACAGGTAGTGTGTGGAAGGAGAACCTAATTTTTATAACAACTGACGTTATTGACTTATTTTCCTGCATCCCTAAACAGCAAGGTTTTGTCAAGTTTCTGTAACAGTATGATGAAGTACAACAACATGGAATGGGATAATTTATGCGTGATTATGGATCTTATGGCAATAGTATTAGATTATAACTATATTTATTTTGAAGGTGAACATTACCGACAGACCGGGGGGTAGCTATGGGGGCAACTTGTGCCCCCATCTTTGCCAACCTAGTCATGTTGGACTGGGAGAACAATCACCTATTTAATAGTCAATACTACAAATATGTTTGCCATTATTCAAGGTTTTTGGATGATATGTTCATATTATGGGATGGACCATCCAATGTAATAGATGGGTTTTTGAATTATTTAAACAGTACTAGTACATACATGAAATTCACTTATTCGAGTAGTTCAGAAGGGGCAGCATATTTAGATACTTATATTTCCAACACTATTGGCAGATTTAAATCCCGTATTTACAGAAAGAACACCTTTTCAAACAGTTATTTGGAATATTCCAGTAACCATCCAAGATCTTTGATGAAAAATATATTTAAAGGGCACTGTATTAGAGCAGTACGAATGACATCAACATATAAGGATATGGTGGAAGAAATAGATTTGATAAAATTTATGTTTACATGTAGGAGATATCCCACCAATTATGTTAGATAATGTGGGGAATTATGTAATCAGTGAATGGGGAAAAAAAATATCCCCCTTTATTAGGAAAAGAACTGAACAAATATAAGCAAATACAGGCAGACAATATGAAAACACAATATAGTAGGGCATGTGTGTTGGAATACAACCCTTATGTGAAAAATATAAAACACATATTAAGCAGGAATTGGAACATATTAACAGCTGACAAAGAAATAGGGAAAATAGTAGGAGACACACCGGTGTTTGTATATAAAATGGGGAGAAACATCAAGAGATTATTGGAAAGTAGATGTTTCATTATGGAGAAGAATAATCGGAAAACATGTACTAGGAAATGTGGAAGCTGTGGGCAGTGTCATGCTATTTTTGAAGGCGAAGGTATAATTTTAGAGAATATCAATAAAACCAAGATTACTTTTAAATCAGGGAATTGTAATTCCAAATACATTATATATTTGGCCAAATGCATGACACACCCCAGCTTTTACATATGGAAAACTGAAAGACAAATGAAAAAAATAATTTACGATCATTTGTACAGCATTAGAAGAAAAGATGTTAACAATGCACTTTACAGGCATGTAGCCAAATGTGGAGAAACTCATTGTTTCAAATTTGCCATATTGGAACTAGTCAGTCAACGGCCACGGGGGAGGGGGATAATTACAAAGTCCTATTGGGTCAACAGGAAATTAAATGGCAAATATTAACTGATGCTGCCAATGAGCCCGGGCTAAATGAATTTGTCTCCATTAAACCGTTTCTTTTGGCTTAAATGAAAAAGGGGTACACAATATTCAATTTTTCTTGTGGGGGGACACATATTTATCACACGTGTTAACAGTTACATATTTTTTTTAACATGTTTATTTATGAATTAGGATGAATTGTAACACATTTTTGACAGGCATAAATTACATGCAAGTGGTATGTTATTGTGTATTAAGTATCTTTTATTTTTTAGGTAGTGCTATTGAGGCACAAATTTTTTTTTTATATTGTATGTATAAACAAATCAAATATGCAATGTGTGAAGGAATTTTTACAATACTTGAAAATTGTTATGCATTGTGTTTGGGAAATAAATTAATTCATTGTGTGGTCGATTAGGAATGTTCGGAATGCGAAGAACTTTCACTTATCTCAATTTTTAGTTTATTATACTTACCGTACAATGTGTTTAAAACGAAAAAGAAAAAGGCTGCACTAATATATGATGTTTAGGGGACAGGGCTGCATACCTCTGCACATGTAAATATTTTAAAGGATAGGAAATGCAGCATCAAGTCTATGAGCATTTTATGAGTATTTTTTTTAAAGTTTGCATTAAGTAGTAATCAACTGAATAATTAATAGTTTGGTAATTTGGCGCCAAAAGGTGGTATATGAGTAACTGATAGAATTAATGATATATTCTGATGAAGTCTGCCGTGGTGTGGATGAAAGCGCTAAATGAACTTTAATGTGTGGTTGATTAAAATTAAAAGCGAGATTTTTTTAGTATCCACTTTGTGTCCCATTTGTTCTTTATCAGGAATCCATCACAGTACAGTGGTTGTAATTATTTTTGCTGATTCTGTGTTTGGCAATGCTTTGTTGAGCTATTCTTTGGCTCCCAAATATGCAAAAAAGTCTAGAAGATTTAGGATTTTTGTTTGGAAGTGTTCTTCTGGGTATTTATATACTCCAAGCAGACTCCAAAAATCTTTTCCTCAACCAAATTGCAAATGGGTAAGACAAGTAATTGAGAACTTATTTTTGGGAATGTAATGAGTTGGCAGACTTTAAAAATATCCTGCAAACTATTCTGTCAAGAAATATTGAGTGAGCAAATTGGAGTAACTATGGAAATTATTTTTCTGAACTGTGAAACAGTATCTGAACTTCCTAGACATAGTAAAGCCTTGCTGAATGTAATTCTGGTGGCTGCCAAAAAAGTAATTACTATAAAATGGAAATCAAAGTCTAAACCAAGTGTATTAAAAGTAGTGTATGTAGTAACAGACAAAAAAGAACTGGAAGTGGTATCTTTAGAAAAGGGTAGGCGCAAATGTTTGTTTATTTATTTATTTTACATTTGTTTATTTTACATTTGTTTACCGGGATAGTCCGACTGGATACATGTCAATTTTCAGCAGAGGCCCAGGAAGAAAAGCTCCACATAGACAAACTTATGTAGATTACACAGAAGTTAGCAAACAATTGTAAAAACAAAGTGATTATATACAATGGGTTAGTAGTGTTCCCTAGTAGGGACTCACAATTCTCATGGACAGACAATTAAAAGTAAGAGACATCAGATTGGAAGCAGAGCTTGGTGATGTAGTTACAAGTTATGATAATTGCAGAATATGCTTTTAGTTTATAACTTAATCAGGGTTGGTACATGGGCATAGCCAATTCACTTTGAGATACTGTTTGATGTTTTTTTTTTTTTAAGAGACTTTTGGAGGATGTAGGGTTATATAGTTCGGCAACGAATTCCAGGTTTTGCCAATGAAGTCGGCAAACAGGGATTCACCAGCAGAGTTATTAGCTTTGTGGGTTTGGACCAGTAGTTTATCGGATGACGGTAGGGATCTTAGGTTGCTATATGGCTTAATAATATTTTTAAGTGAGGGGATATCCTCAGGGTGGTACAAAATTTTGTGCGCTATTAAGAGTTGATTGAATTGAATTAAGCTGGGCAGTTCTAGCCGCTCTCGTTGTTTAAGGTTTTGGCAGTGGTGGGTTCTACAGATGGAGCCAGTGGTGAATCTGGCAATATGATTGTAGCTATGGGACAGCTTACTTAGTTCAGATTTGTTGAGGTTTGAGAGTACAGGCAAGGCATATAAAAGAGTAGAGAGTAGGTGTGATCGGGTGATTGCAGTCCTAGCCAGTGGGGTTAAAAATGTCTTGTTTCTACACAGTGATCCAAGCTTCTTATTGATGGTCTGTATGGTTTTGTTGACCTGTAGGTCAAATTTGAGATTATTGTCTATGATAACCCCTAGCAGTTTGGTGTGATTATCTGGGGAAATAGTGGTATCATTGTTAGATGTGACAGAGAATGAAAGTGTGGTGGCTCTACTAGTTGGAGAGAAGAGTAGAAGTTTAGTTTTATTGGGGTTCAGAAGTAGGAGTTGGTTGGTGAGCCAGTTCTCGATAGTGTTAAATGTATTTTGGGTTAAGATTTGCAAGTCGGATGGGGAGGTGGCTGAGCAGATGAGAGTGGAATCATCTGCGTATTGAATGCAGGTAGCATTAGGGATAGCAGTGTGGAGGCTGTTGATAAAAATAGAGAAGAGTAGTGGACCTAGTAAGGACCCTTGAGGAACACCAAGTGTGAGAGGTAACTGGCTGGAGAGTTTGCCCTGCCATAGTACCGCCTGCTGTCTACCAGTCAGGTAGGACTGTAACCACTGGATAGCAGGCTTGTTGAGGGAAATAGATTTTAGTGAAAGAATGAGAAGTTCATGGTTGACCATGTCAAAGGCTTTTGATAGGTCAAGAAAGAGGGCAGAGGTTAGCCTACTGTCATTCCTGTTTTGGTTTATGGCAGTAGTAAAGAAAAGGAGGGCTGAGTTGGTGCTGTGGTATGGCCTGAAACCATGCTGGGAGTCGGATAGTAAGTTATTCTGTGAAAGGTATTGCATTAGTTGCTTGTGTACACATTTCTGCATTATTTTGGCTAGTGGGGAAAGAATGGCAATGGGTCTATAGCTGGATATGTCTGAGGAGCTGCCACCTTTATGGAGTGGGATGATGTGAGATATTTTCCAGAGGGAGGGGATACCATTTTTGGATAAGGTTCTGTTGATGAGGATAGATATGGGATATGCAATGGCATCTGCAGCTATTTGCAGGTACTCTGCAGGGAGGAGGTCAGCAGCGAGGGTGGTAGGTTTTAGTTTTTTTAGAAGTGTTTTTATAAAACTAGTGGATATTGGTTGGAAGCTAATTTGGGGTGATTATTAGGTAGATTAGGCATGTGGTTTAAGTTAGAGTGGGTTAGTTGATTTGCTAGGGAATGGATTGTTTCAGTGAAAAAGTTATTAAAGGCACTAGCTATGGTCTCTGGGGAACTATGGGTGTAGTTAGTCGGGGTTGGGGTGGTGGAGTGACCTGGACAAAGTAGTTGATTTAAGCCTGCCCAGAACTTTTGAGGGTTGTTGTGGTGTTTTTGTAGGAGATTTTGGTAGAAGCTTTTTTTATCCAGTAAAATAGATTTTTTGTATCATTCCTGAATTGACGATATTTTAGATGGTCAAGTGGGGCTTTGGTTGTTCTCCAGCTGGCCCAGGCTCTGTTTCTAGTTTTGATTTTAGCTTTGGTATCTTTTGTGAGCCATGGTGCTGTATTTGATCTAGTTTTTAGCCTACGTGCTGGAGCATGGGAATCAAGGATACTTAGGAATTTAGTGTTAAAGTGATTTATGGCCTCCTCTAATGTTAGATTTTTTTAGTTTTGATCAGTCAACTGCTTTTAATTCATTTTGGAATATAGCAGCATAAAAGTTTTTCCTGTTTCTAAATGTTTTATATTTGGGCTGGTGAGGGTTTCCTGCCTTATGTTTTATGATATAGGTAAGACAATAGTCGCTGAGATCATCAGGGAGAGTACCAGCTGTGTACAGTTGGGGTTGGTTATTAACTAGGATCCAGTCTAGGATACTTTCCTTGTTGGTTGGTTTGTTTATCCTAGTGGGAGAGGTTATGGTCTGTTTAAACCCAGATAGGTTTATATGATTGGGGGGGGGTCAGAGGACAGGGGTGCCAGTCGGTGTTAAAATCACCAAGAAATATGATTTCTTGGGGATAGGTAGTGGATAACCAGTAAAGATCTTCTAGGGTATTTAGGTTGTTGCCTGCTGGAATGTATGCACAGACGATGCTCAAGTGTTTGTTTTGGTTAATCTGTAGCTTGGTTATGAGGAGTTCCTCATTATTGAATTGGGGAGGGTGAATGGTGTCTCTGTTAACGGTTAGAGTATTTTTGTAAAGGACTGCTATCCCACCTCCTTTCCTTGTAGCATGTTCTAACCAGTGAATATTGTATCCTGGAGGTAGTATCTCATTGTCAGTAGTACTGGGTTTTAACCAGGTTTCCGTAGGGCAAATGATGTCTGGGGAGTGGGTTGCTAGGAGGGCGTGTAGGTTGGGAATCTTATTGTTAATACTTCTAATATTTAGGTGAAATGCTACGAGGGAACTAGTGGGAGTATTCATGGGTAGCTTGACTGTGGGGGTTGTGGTAGGGGAGTGGAGGTTATTGGGTGCGGGTGGGCCAGGGTTGGGATGAATGTCTCCATCTATTATAAGGTTATAGTGACAGGATATTCTGAGCTTTAGGAGTTTGTTTATAAGCTTTATATAGTCTTTGTCTTTAGGATTATGTGTTGTGGCTGTACAGGGGTGGTATTTTATAGAGGGTGGTATATTCGGTGTGCTGGGGAAGGTAAAGTGTTTGGTGTTATGTGTGAAGTCATGGGTGTCTGTTTGACCATTTGGGTAGTGAATACCATGGTCAAGTGTTTGTTCGTAGGCAGTGTATTGGTAAAATAGAAATAGTATAGGCATTTGGGTAATTAGTGTTTTTTTGCTTGTTTGCACTTTGATAGGGGGCAGGCCAGATTTGATGGCTGACTGTGCTAACAGGGTGTGGAAGAATGAGAGAGAAGGAAATGGGTTAAGGGGCAGGGTTGCTCAATGATGTGTGAGGTGCTGATTGGTACTTAACAGGAGGGGAGTGGCAAGGGAGTGGCAAAGACTGGTTTAAATTTAGCACTAGTGGGGTGGGTGAGATTTGGGGGCAGGGAGAGGAGCGGAGCGAGCAGAGCACAGTGAGGGTGAGCGGAGTGGGGATAACACTGACTCTGAGAGTTACCTTGGGCTTTTGGCTTAGTTTGCATGATTGTATGCAAGCAATGCTTTTGGCTGTACTTTAATTTGTTTTATTCTTTTTTAATTTTGACAAAGATGACAAAGAAAAAAATGGGAATTGTGGGAACAATGCATGCATAATAATATTTTGGAGGAGAAATGAGATTTAAGGGAAGGCAGTAACTGAATGAGCTATGTAATGTTCGATTGACTATGACTGTACAGATGATTGTATGTGACGTATAATGTTTGTACCTCAAAATATGTCAATACGGTCTTTCTTTTATATAAATGTATGACGGTCTGTCATAAGTGATAATCCAATAAAGAGGTTTTCTGTTAAAAAACAGAAAGAAATCACTCCATCTGGTCCAGTTAATTTCCAAGGTAATATATTCAAGATCCAAAGAAATCATACTACCACTAATACTCTTCCCTTATCAGAGCCATAAATGAACATACTGTTCCCACTGATATGCACAAATACAAGCATATCGGGCAACTGGGAAAGTCCCAAAGATTTCTAACCAAGAAAATTAAAGGTCTTAAATCCTTCAACTACCCCACTAGATTAACATGAATTTTCTGGTTGCTGGAAGGTGACCTATGTGTTGCTCTTTGAGACATGCAAGACCCAATCTTATATGACCTCTTACTTCCATGCAAAACTAGCGGCTCTACAAGTACCTGCACTAAGGACCTAACTCTACACCAGTAAATAAACCAGAATAGCTGGCTACATAGGTGTCTAACTCAATATATTCCTAACCAATGGAATAAATAACCACTACAGGTCAAACAAAGTACTACTTTGGCTACATTTAAGGCTAGACTTGATGACTAGATGGGTAAATACAAATATGACTTGGGTTATCATATACAGCCCTGCTTGATTTGGAAGCTAAGAACTATTAAGCCCATAAAAAGGTGCATATAGCTAAGCATCTTATGAGCCCTGTGATCTCTTGCCTAGTATGTTCCTATGTTCCTACACATGAGAATATGACTGACGTGAATGTGGCTAGGCATGCACACAACTTAGTGGGAAACACTGCCTGTCTGAGGAGTCCACCAACATACTCAAGCACCCACAGAGGTGAACAGCATTAAGAATAATGTCATGTTCTATGTTCTAATCTTACGTGTCTCTCTACATAGGCGGGTACTTGGTAGTACCACACAGTTTGCTCACTAACCATAACAAAGCAGAGTTATTCAATCAAAATAAGAGGGTTTCCACTCTCATCTTTTCCAGCAACTTTATATGAAGCCCTTATTCTTGGGGTCAACTATATGTTAAAAATACCAGGCTCCCCGAAGTCTAATGTGCTGACCACACTACACTGCCATCCCACCAAATTGCCATGTTAACTGAAAGTTAAAAACTCTATTTTACAAAGAAAAGAAAAGAGATTTTTTTCTACAAGTTGCTGCAAACGAGGGTGTAGTACATTGTAAAGTCTGGGGGTGGGGGCACATCCTCCACTTCAGGGGAGCAGCCCTAATATAAAAAAACACTATAAGTGACATGTACATTATTTAAATGCATCACTGCAGTCTAGTAGGCAGAAGTAACACTGTATACAGTAGATCAGATGAGCTACAGTTAACTTCAGTAATATGAAATACACCACTATGTTGGGTTCTACTTTCAGTAAACAAAGGAGGAACTAGAGGAACTTCCCAACCAACTAACAAAGTATCCATCAGGGCATACAACATATTACGTTGTAGGAAGTAAAGGCCCACACTTAGATTGGTAGGAATCATCCACCATTCTAGAGCACAGTGAACACGGTTTGACATTAAGAGATCACTAAATGCACAGTGACTTTATAGTCTGACACCTTGCTGTCCACTTCAATATCCACACACTCAAGCACACAAAAAAACTGTGACATCTGTGGGTGCCAATGACCCAAGGGGCACAGGAGGATCAGTCTCTGGACTCCACACTGCCAAAGTAGTGGCTTCCCCGGCCCTTCTCCTGGAGAGGAATCACCAACACTGAAGACTCTCCATCTGATTAGCTGAAGGCAGTATTCTGTAGTCACTCAAAAGGAGGTTTTGAAGTCGCAGAGCCTGCAACCAATTAGTGCCCATACTATGGATATCACCTGGGAGTCCCTCTATGTGGCAGGGAGTACAACAAAACAATTTTTTTCCTAAAAGGCTTTTATGAAAAATTAGCACCTTGGTAAACACTCTGTAAGCAAAGGACTAAACGTCACCCTTTAGTGTAAGTGAGCCCCATCCAAAATGATGAAGGAATCTCTTGCACAGACGTGATAAAAGCAGTGCCCCATAAATTTGCTCTGGTGGCGCACTGAGATAAGGCTTGACTAAAGCTCGAGCAAACTAGCCTCTCAGTCACTTGGCAGCTGAGGCAGGGAGGATGGGCATACCCATCCTTGGGGAGAGAGGTTTGTTTCCATCTGGATTGCACCAATGCTCTAATGACAGGGGCACTAGCTGAAGAACATAGACCCATATGCTTCATTGAACTAGTACCAGAAAATATTTGGGTGCGATTGCCAAGCCAGTGAAAGTAGCCCTTTTAGCACGTGTGGAGGATCATGCATGTGTGTACAAGGGGGCATCTGCAGCCCTTGCAGTAATGCAACTGCTGAGGTCACCATCGGGGCAGGGTGAGGCCAAAATAAATAAAAAGTTCTGATCACCAGAATGCAAGCTGACAAGAGTACAAAGCATCCCTCAAGGTAGCTTAAATGATGCCCCCCACTGGAGACAGTAGTGTGTGACTGAGGGGAGGCGTGGTGGTCAGCAGGCATGAAAGCAAAACTATATTAAAGAAATTAAATAGATAGATAAATGATAGGTTAGATAGATAGATAGATAGATAGATAGATAGATAGATAGATAGATAGATATATAAAGGACTGCTTTACACCTAGAGACAATACTGAAGCCATGTGCTGCAGGTAAATACCAGGCATTTTCCAGCATGAGGTAAAACACCTCTAATGCTCAAAGCAGCTCACACTGGACTGGCATAGGGTTGTTAGAGGGCAGCACAGAGATTGTTAATGGCACCACACTATACTCTGCAAAGGTATGCTTCTGCAAGGATAAGTCCCACTATACATCAAACAGCATGCACACATCCAGTGTCCTGGCAGTGCTTTTATGCCAAACTTTAGAGGAGCCATGACAGCCTTGTCAAATCTAGCTGGCAATTTCTGCTTGACTCTAGGGTCAGACAGGGGAGAAACCTTCAGAATCCTGAGTTCATCAACTGAGACTTCACTGAGGGGTTTAATGCATCACTCCAGATAAGCCAGATGAGCATAACCATTTTCCAGATACTCAGAGGAAATCTGATGTGGACACACCATGATACCCCCATGGTAGCTGTCTGGGGTGCATCTACTACACTCCAGTCATCCTTGGCTGTTGGTAGATAACACATCGATCTCTTAGGAAGAGGTTAGGAAGAGGAGCCTTCAAACAATGTCTGGCCTCTAGGCAACCTACATTCTTTATGTTTGGCACTAACTTGGAATTAGCAAAAGCACTCCTGCTGATGCCTGCACTCAGCACACTCACAGTTACCATCTTTGGAAAACTGATGTAGGCCTAACGCTTCCCTCTACATTCACTGTTGATATTCACTCTGAGGTTATACAACTCGGCAAGTACAAGCAGTGGTGGTGTTGTGTCCTCCTAGAGATACATCCACTGCAAGAACACTTACAAGGTTTACTGCCATAGCAGTCACCAAACCATGGAACTGTCTTTGAACAAATATTAGGTCTCGGATCCAAATTTAAGCAAATGGCAAAAAAAATTAATGTGTGTGTGTGTGTGTGTGTGTGTGTGTGTGTGTGTGTGTGTGTGTGTGTGTGTGTGTGTGTGTGTGTGTGACAAATGGCACCCACCTAATGCACTATGTGATGCCACAGCATATGCTAGGTACAGCTAATTTTACTCCCAAAAACAAACAAATACAGAAAAAATTTTGAATTGTATCAGCTATGTATATTACAAGAGGAAATCCAAACAGTCTATAATGGCTAAAAGAATGGCAAAGGTAATGACAAAATTGAAAGATATGGATCAATGTGTTTTTTGTGGAAGGGAGGCAAACATTTCAGAACATTGACAACCCAGAAGGAAGATGAATGTAAGAAAGCACCACTGTTGTTGGCGGTTCTTGATACAGAGAAAGCATTTGACATTGTAAGCTGGGAGCTTACGAGCAGGGCAATGGAAGCATTTGCATTCCCTGATAAAATTGTAAGGTTAATTAGGAAGATATATGAGGAATCACAGGTAAAAATTAATTGGTTCCTCACTGATAATTTCTGTTTGAGCAAAGGAACCAGGCAGCGGTGTCCTCTTTCCCATTTGTTATTTGTACTATATTTAGAGCCACTGGCAAAGAAAATGAAAAACTGAGAAATTCAAGGCTATAATTGGTATGGCAGTCAAGAAAAGCTGGCTCTATTTGCAGATTACATTATTAATAAAACCACAGCAGGACATTTCAGTGTTGTGACACATTGTTTCAAATCTTTTCGGGATACAAAATTAATGAAGCTAAAACAAATGCAATAGCTGTAAATGACATACCCTCACATGAATTCGTTTAGCAATATCCGTATTTATGGTGACTTGATAAAATGAAATACTTAGGAGTATGGATTAAAACAGATTCTGGTGTGGCAGCTAAGGATAAGTGGGAAGAGACTAAATAAAAGATGATACAAAAACTGAGACATTGAAAGCTCTGTTATAGGGATATAGATAGCACGATACAAGCAGTTAAAATGTTTTTAGTCCCTTTCGTTTTATACACAGGTCAGGCATAGTTTTATTAACTACAGGCAAAGCTGTGGATAGCAATTAATAAAGAGATAAAGGATTTTATCTGGGATGCGAAGACAGCAACAGTCAAGTGGGATAAGCTGATTCTTCCAATTGAACAAGGCAGTTTGGGATTACCTAATTTGAAGGGTTATTTCAGTTACGTAGTTAAGGCTCCCATACACAGTACAAGCAAAAAGTTATAATTCAAAGAGGAAAGGGATGATGACAAAACAGGAGGGAAGCTCAAGAAATAATGAGAGACTGGGGGGTTGTATGTTAGCCATGCAGAATATTATATTTATAAAGTAGCATGAAGTATTCTAAGAACTAAACCAACAAAGGATTGGAGAAAGGAGATTCAGCTGATAGGGATGACTGCAATTAGGAATACAGACAACAGGCAAGAGGAGGCTGGAATTTATTGGAGAAAACTGGTAAAAGAACCAAAGCATTGGGAGCAAATAACTATAGAGTGAAAAGTAATAGAATGGGAAGATGCCAAGAATTTACTTGGACTGCACAACAGAGATTGCCTATACTCTGATATCAATCCTTGATAGGGAAGGCAAAGAGAAAGACATAGGGAGATCCTAAGTGAAAGACCAGCACTTGTAGAGTTTTTAGTTGAGTCTAGAACAGAAGCTGCCATTAAAAAAAGGAATAGTTAGTAGAGCATACAAAATATTGCATGATAACTATAAGACTCGATCAGAGGAGCATAGAAAGGATTGGGAAATTACACTGGATAAGCAATTCACAAAGAGACAATGAAGGGATATATGTACATCTCCCAAATATGCAACGAAGTCTAGAAGATTTAGGATCTTTGCTTGAAAGTGTTTACAAAGGTATTTTTATACCCCAAGTAGACTCCAAAGAAGTTTTTGTCAGGTAGACAGCAAATGTTGGAGGTGTCATGGGGAAGAAAAAGGTAACTGGGAACATTTTCTGAGTGTAATGAGCTGGCAGATTTTAAGGATTCCCTGTAGACTGCTCAATCAGAAATACTGGGCAAGCAAATTGGTGTAACTGTGGACATTTTTTTTGAACTATGATACAGAATCGGAACTGCTTAGACATAGTAAGGCCTTGCTGAATCTAATTATGGTGGCTGCAAAAAAAGCAATTACTAGAAAATGGAAATAAAGTCTAAACCAACTTTCCTAGAAGTAATAAATATAGCAACAGATATAAAGCAACTACAATTGGGACCTTTAGTAAAAGGGTAGGAGAAAATTAAATAGGAAAAAATGGGAATTGTGGGAACAATACATGCAGAAGATGAACAAGTTTTAAAAGAAGGCAGGATTTGAATGAATTATGTAATGTTTGCCTGACAATGACTGGATAGACTATAAGTGATGTATAATGTTTGCAACTACAACAACTACAATTATGTCAAGATGGTTTGTTTGCATTTATATAAATGCATGATTGTGTATGTCATAAGTGATAATTTAATAAATATGTTTCTTATTTAAAAAAAAGAGAAAATCCAAACACTTACATGTTACAGAAGCCAGCTGAAGGGAGATCTCAGGAGTCATTAGGGAGATTAGGCACACGTACTGACAGATGTCTCTTAAGGGTGTTTACATCACATGATCAAAACATGAAAACAGCAAACACCATAAAATCGAACTTCAAACCCGAAAAAGTAAAACTTCAGAAGCTGAGAACAGCGATTTTTTTTCCCTGGAAAAAAAAAATTGCTGTTCCAGCACAAAATACGAAACACACAAACACTACAAACCATTTCTAATGTGGGGGCTTCACCCCCCACACCCCCTACTTAAATATACCAACTCTGAGATCACACCACAGTGGAGGAAATAGCGAAGCTGCGGAAATGGCCCACCAAATTCTTTCCCTGGGAAAGAATTCGATGTTCTGCAGCTTTGGTATTTTCAGTCTTCAAACTTCCGAGTTCGAGGTTGTGGCGTTCGCAGTTCTCAGCTTTCGAGCTTCCACTATACACCCTTCTTAAGGTGCTAAAGGAATGTAAGACTTATTAACAAAGTTGGGCATGGCTTTAAGATAAAAATTTAAAACTCAGCTTGTTTCATGTCCCCCTTTGTTCACCACACATATAGAGTAAACAAGTGTGTTGTATAAATGAAGTAACCTATGTGCTGCTGCAGTAGGGTGTTTAATAGAATTGCTTAGAATCAGGAGTTTTGAAAAGAAGACCTGGGTAGCAGATCAGTCAGGGAGAGGATACTGTAAGAAGCCCCAGACCTGCTCTGCTCTGGCTGGCGTTGGATAGGGATGGAAGGAACTACTATCCTAACCCACAGTGCTAACTGGAGCTCATCAATATGAATCATAGCAGGTAATATTCTAGCATGAAAATATACTGAAGAATACACACCTCCTACTTGGCACTGTTTTGTGTCTACAGTCACAATCTGTAGGGATTGTAAGAGACCTAGGGAAGTATAGGCTAACTAAAGGAACCCAAGGAATAGGCACTAAATGGTCTAGCCTCAGCAATGTGGGTTTATTGTAATTTATGACGTTTATACACCTCATGGCCCCCAAGTGAGATGCAGTCTGACTATTCAAGCCACACAGCCTCCATCTACTTATCAAATGACTGCAACAAGGCCCCAGTGTGTAATGGAGTATGAATAGAGAAGGTGATGGTGTCTCAGAGCCATGAAATATACTAAAATGTAACCTATCAAAATGCACCAATCCAAGGCAACACCACAGTGCCACTAAGGGTGCTGCAATCTAATAAACTACAAATAACCTCAGGGCCACATCTCCAAACTGGCACTAAGCCAAGAAATAAAATCACAAAGGCAACATCCCAGATGTGATTATGAGTTGCAAACATGGTTGAAAATGTGACAACAGCACATGCCCTGCACAGTACTTCTATGAGAAAGAAACAGTGTCATAAATACCAGTGTGGCATCTAAGCATCTCCCAGGTACCATAAAAGTCTCTCCCTGAAACAGTGGCAATAGTGAGTTCTCACAATAATAGCAGCTAAGGAACCACAGACAGGCCCACAGTGGAGACCAGCCAACACTGGGCCTACCATTAGAAAACCCTTTAGCTCACTTCCCATGTGTGATTGAAGCCCAGGCACTGTCGACAGCTGATTAGTAGAGCTGGCAAACTGAAGATGTGCAGTCACATTACAACTGTCAAAAGATAATGACGCAGCTGTCATTTCATACAGCGAGGCTGCACTATTACTTAGACACTGTGGATTCTAGTCTCCCTGAGGGTATTGTGCCACAAGGAATAGACTACAGGATCCATGGAGTATACTGCTGTTAGCATCTCTCATGGAAAGCATGTACTCTGCTACTCAATTTCAATGCATGGATGCTCAGTGTGTGGCAATCCTTCAAGAAACAGACATCAAATAAGTTCCTAACTAGTTTTGTGCAATAAACACACAACAGGCTATTAGCAAAATGTTGCGTGGATGGGCCATGACCTTCAGAGCAGATGGCATTTAGTCTAATGATGGAGAAAAGTAAGATAGAAAAACAAAGAAACTGATCCATCATCTAACAAGCAGAACAAAGGAAAAACAAAAACATAAGCTTTTTTGTATTACCAACGTACTAATTAATTACAATGATGAAGATAAGTCAACAAATGACACTGATGCAATTTACAGATAAAATTCAAAAAACCTGCTAACTTCAATGTTATAAAAGCAGAACTGAGAAAGGAAGGGCCTGGTGCTGCCCACAATACTCTATCACTTTCTGTAGGCATTGTCTTAAACATGCCAATGATTAGGTATCAACTCTTCCTCTCCACAACCTACTAACTCTTCAGATGTCAAAACAAGAGGACTAACCAGCCAGAAACAAAGAATGGTATCAAATGACACAGAAGGCTTTTGAGATACACCTTACTTCCTTATTTTGCTTTGTGCATGGTAACAAACAACCAACCCTGTATGGAAATTAAAGATAAATGCTTCCCTGAGTTAAATAAATGATATCTATGGATTGCAGACAGTCCCCTTTTTTATTTACATGCAACACTTACCTGATATATCTGGATTATCATCTATCAGGAGGTGTGCAGAAACAACTGTTTTGTCTCTAGTTAGTACCACCTGCTCCAGATACTCACGTCCAAAGTGCTTTTCTACCCAAGCATACTACAACAGAAAAAGGAAAGAAAGAAAGCAGTCAACAAGCAGAAATAAAACAGAACCACATACTACCAGCCCAACCTACAGTTCATGTCCATAAGTAACACAAGTATGTTCAAGTACAGAACCAATAAGCAAGATACAAACAGGTATTTATATGTAACATTTTTAACTTAAATCAGTGAACATTACTAATAAAGTTATGTGTTATGCTTTTAGTGCTGCTTACACTTACGGGGATGGTCTACTTAAGTAAGTGCTGTGAAGAGCTCAGATACCCTTCACTTTATCCCCAATCCGTGACTGACCTCAGTTTTATAACAGACACATCTGCTATCTTTATCCTGCATATATGGGAAACAGTACCCAAAGGACTGCTCGGCTCCCTCGGGCAGTGAGCCTGTGATTGGTGTACTTCTATAATGCCATATTTCTGAACCATAACAACACAATTTAAAAGTATCTTCTGACTTTAGTCCCTCTGTTTTAAGGTACAGTGTAAGTCATTTTATAAATGCAATACAGTCCCAATAAGTCATTGTACATATGATACATAAAGGCTGTATGGCTTCTCCATGCCTCACTTCTTTGATGACTATTACCCTTCATTAAAACAAGCTCTTTCATTCCTTCCTGCCTGACAGCTATCCTACAGGATATTTTGCCCAGCTGCTTAGTAACTCAGTACTGGACTTCTAATTCAAACTTCTACTTGTCACACACTAATATGATCACCAAGTTCAAACATGACAGCATCTAAAGCTGACAATTATTAATGACGTCTGCTGTTTAATGCTACATATTTTGTTTTCTCGTGTTTGAATAGTGGTTGAGTTTTTAGCAGAGGCTACGGATATAAGAGGGAGGCTAAATTTGAGGTGAGGGATTCCTTTCACCACTGCAGACCTGGTGGTGTGTGAGAGGAAGGGGGATATTTTTTATGCCCAGAAAAGTAGGGGATTAATTTTTTTACTTGTATTATCAAGATGCAGGAGGAAGTTGAGTGAGAGGTCTAACCAGAGACCAAAATACTTGAAAGATAAGACTTCCTCTAAAATTGGTTGTTTTGATCATAAATCTTAGGTTTTCTTGGATCTATTGAGCTTTTGTTTAGTACCAAAAATCACAGATTTAGTTTTGGATGTATTTAGTATGAGCTTTTTAGTAGTAATCCACTCACTGAGATGTTTGAAGTCAGACTATAGATCTTGCTGTAAGGTAGTTGACTGGGTGGAGCAGTAAGAGAAGAGGAAGATAGGAAAGATCAAGTGGAAGGCTACTGATGTATATACAGAATAGACAGGGGCAAGAACAGACCCTTGAGATACTCTTCTGAGCAACAGAGGTACTGAAGTTAGAGTTCACTGAGAAATGGTCGTTAATCAAATAACTTTGGAACCAATGTATGGCATCGTGGTTGATGCCTAGATCTTGAAAGGTGAATTATAAGAGAGGAGTGACTGACTAAGTCAAAGACTCCATTGAGGCTTATAAAAATTGCACCACAGAACATGCTGTTGCCCACTGACATGAGAATTTCATTTGTCAGAGACCAAACGGTTATGGCCGTGCTGCTCCCAGACCAGAAGACATGTTGCTTTTGTGAGAAAAGCTAGTATTTAGTAACACATTTTACAAGTGAAGGTTGACAATTTTCTCAAAGATTTTGCACAGGGTTGGGAGGATGAAAACGAGGAGATGGTGTGATGGACGTATGGATTGTTTTTGTTTAGGCAGTGGTTTTACTATGGCAGACTTCCATACATTAAGCATGTTGTTGGTAGGAACACAAATATTAAAGATGTGTTTTAGGGAGGTAACAATAAAGTCACAGCAATAGTATATAAATCATGGATGTAGGTTATCTATACCTGGAAAACTTTCGAGCTGCATTTATTCCAGTAAAGGGATAATGCCTTTGGATGAGATCTTTTGGAAATAAAAGAGAGGAAAATATTCTGGGTGAAATGAGAAAGCACTTGTGCGGGCGTCTGCAGCACATTTGAGGAGGTCACTAAAGTATCTATGGAAATCATCTGTAGACCAGCTGAAGGAAGTACTTGTAGACGTGAGAGACGGGTAACATTCTATGAGGTTATTGGCTTTTTTCCAAAATTTCCAAGGACTGTATTTAAGAGAGATTTGGAGGAATTGCTTTTTTTGTCTTTTAATAGATACTGTGGCCAGGTTCCTTAGATTTCTATACTGCTTTCTGTTTATAGGTGTGGGATTACATTTTCAGGAGTGCCAGGATTCATCCTGAAGTTTGAGGAGGGATTATAACTCATGGGTTAGTCACTGTTTGGTTTTGGAGTTAGAAAGTCTACAGATTAAGTGAAAAGTGGATTTGTAGCATCTAAATAGGAATCTTTTCAAGGGAACAGAAATGTGAAGATAGTTTAGCAATACTAGTAGTGGATTTAGATCTGAAGGATATTAAGTTTATTTTTGTTTTGGAAGCTAGGCATAAAATGGACAAACTGACAGGTCAACAATCCCTAAATAAGGGCGAGTAAATTTCAGAGTTGTAGATTGTGTTTGGGCTATTGGAGATGATAATATTGACAAGGGAGTGTCTTTTGGTCAAAAAGGTTGGGTCTAGTATGTTGCTTGACTAGTTGCATCAGTTGTTCAGTGAGGTAGTCCAAGACTTCAAAATTAATGGGTTTTAACACTTTGATGTTAAAGTCACCTAAAATAATTATATTTTTCTTACTGTTTATGTGGGATGAAGTTGATTAAATCACATACTTACATTTCAGTAGAGAGGAAGGGGGAGGAAGGCAAGGGGTATTTTATGGCAAACTAGTGCACAATACCACAGAAAACATTTGATATTGGACAAGAAACAGTAGTGTTGCACTGCAAAACAGTGTTGACTAACCATGTTATCAAACACATTGTGCACATAAACAACTGAAAACAAACATGCAGTGAAGCCTACTTCTGGAAAAATACAAAGCAAAGAAACATGGCAGGACAACCAAACATGCTGTGTACCACATCCAGTGATATTTACCAGCTCCTGCCAATGGGAATACAGACACAACCATACCCTTAATTTACATAACATACAATTGTGTCTTGCTCTGCTATCATGGAACATAATGCTAAAACGTTAATAAATCACTGCTGGTCACGACAGTGAGCAGAGAATCCCCCTTGTATGCCTCCATGCCTCCTGTGTTACATCCATATATTTGTGTTTTTGATCTCCATACCTTATGGAGTCACTGCAGGCAGTGTACTGTTCACCCTTGTATGAGACAAATGGATTATATGAAGGACATCTAGGGTTAGTGCATGTTTTATTACAGGAAAGTGATTTGGGAAGTCCTGCTTCACCTACAGTTAGTAATACAGCCATGTTCTAGCAGGGAAACAGCTTTGTCACTATGGAAAAGTACTGTGAAAGCAGTTTGCTGGCAGTAATGATGTATGTTAGTTACTCAGAATGGCCACAAATCTGTATAGGAGCTGTCCTTAGTTATATATATATATATATATATATATATATATATATATATATATATAAAATTACCCACCAGGACAGGAAACCCAATAACAAGGAAAGTACCCTAGACTGGATACTCGTCAATACCCATCTTCAATCTTATAAATCAGGCACTTTGCCTGATGACCTAAGTGACCACGGTCTCACCTATGTAATCAAGCTCAAAACAGACTGCTCCTACCAACCCACCTATAGAACATTAAGAAACAACAAGAATTTTATTCACACCAAGTTTCAGAATGAACTTAAGGCATGCAACTGGTCAGTGCTAAAAAGTCTCCCCTAGATGAAGCAGTTGCATACTTAACACCAAATTCCTTGCTATTCTTAACTCCCATGCTCCCAGCCATTCTATTAGAACCAAAGTTAATATTACACTATGGCTTTCTAAAGATACCAAAACTTCACTCAGAAACAAATCATGGGCCACCTACCAAAAAACAAAAGCCCCACTTGATCAACTAATATTCAGACAGCTAAGGAAGGACACCAAAAAAATCCATAACCTTAGACAAAAAGAATCACTACTACCATCTACTGCAAAAACACCAAAACAAACCTCAAAAGTTCTGGGCAGGAATAAACAAACTACTCCACCCAGGCCAAACTGCCACTCCACCCCCTCAGCTTCCCAACAAAAATCCCCAGTAAACATTGCTAATAACTTCAACAGCTTCTTCACAAAGACTATCCAGTCTCTAGCCAGCCAACTCTCTCCCAATGGCTCTAATTCTAATGTAGCCACACCCAGTACCCAAACATACTTTACCTTCCAACCTGTTCCTACTCAACTTATTCATGCCCTTCCTACTCAACTTATTCATGCCCTACTTAAGAAACTAAGACCCACCACCCTGGCTGCCGACCTCCTCCCAGCAGACTATCTGCAAAAGGCTGCTGACATCATAGCATACCCCATCTCTATCTTGATCAACAGAGCTATATCTGAAGCTACTGTACCCACTATATGGAAAATCTCCCATGTCATACCTCTCCATAAAGGAGGCAGTTCCACTGAACTGTCAAACTTTAGACCAATAGCTATTCTGTCACCTCTAGCTAAAATTATGGAAAAGTGTGTACACATACAGCTCATGCACTACCTCACACAGAACAAGCTGTGGCCCAACTTTCAGCATGGCTTTAAGCCACACCACAGTACTACTTCTGCCCTCCTTTCTTTCTCTAACGTCATTAACCACAACCACAACAATAACAAACTATCCTCAGCACTGTTTCTAGATCTATCCAAGGCTTTTGACATGTTTGACCACAAAATGCTTATAAATACCTTGAATACCTTCTCCTTAAACAATCATGCACTCCAGTGGTTTCAATCCTACCTGCAGGGCAGGCAATAGGCAGTCCTATGGCAGGACAAGCTTTCATCTCGCCTACCCATCACATTAGGAGTCCCCCAGGGCTCGATACTAGTACCCTTTCTTTTCTCCATCTTTATCAACAACCTTCATTCAGTCATCTCAGATGCTACCTGCATTCAATATGCGGATGACTCCACCCTGATTTGTTCTGACACCTCACCAGCTACTTTATTCACATTAACCCAAATTACCTTCAATACAGTGGAAAAATGGCTCTCCAAGCAACATCTAATCCTATACCTCAACAAAACTAAGTTGCTCCTCTTCTCCCCCACATGCAAGACACCCCTGCCAGCCTTCAACATAACTGCTTACAATGTTACTATCATCTCCCCAGAAGCCCAAACTAAACTACTGGGTGTCATAGTTGATAACCTGAAGTTTGATGCGCATATCAATCAAACTATCAAAACCATTAATAAAATACTTGGCTCTCTTTACAGATTCAAACCTTTCCTTACCCCACTTGCTAGAACTGCAATTGCCCATTCCCATCTGCTATCAACTCTTCTCTATGGCTCACCTCTATTCTCCAACTTAAACAAAACAGATGTTAATAAACTATCATCCTGCTATAACGACATTGCCAGATTTGCTACTGGCACAGCCTACCGGACACACCACTGCCACAACCTAAATTGCCTAGGATGGCTTGAACTGCCAAGCCTACTGCAGTTCAACCAGCTAATAGTGGCACATAAAGTCCTTTACCAACCAGAAAATACACCTGCACTAAAAATATTATCAGCCCCCACACCAGCACCCGGCCACTGTGATCATCCACTAGACTCCTAGTTCAAACATACAAATCCAACTACTCAGCTGGGGACTCCCTGTTTGCCAACTCTGTTGGAAAAATATGGAACAGACTCCCAGATGACTTGACCCTAGAACCCTCACTAACTCCATTCAAAAACAAACTGAAGAAATACTTCAAAACTCATTGGTTATGTCCTTGCACTAAGCCTGACTAGGGACCTCTCCATTTCTTAGGTGCCTTACCCTCAACTACTTCTAACTTTTTTCTACCACTCCATTTCAGGAAGGGTCAATTGTATAACTGCTGCTCAGTGTGTCTTAAACCTGAATGTAATGTTATGTATGTTTAACTTTGAAAATAATGTTACGTTTTGTAAAGTGTTTTATAATAAGTACTATATGTGCTAAATGCTGGTATTGCTTATGACTGGAATCTGCTTGAAACTAGCATTTACTAAATGTTCAATGTGTATTATTATCTTGGAGCTTTTTTCACCGGGCCTTTGGTGAAAATGGACATGCATCCAGTCGAACTATCCCGGTCAACAAATGTAAAATAAATAATAAATTACAGGCATGCTATTGGTGAAATGAGTGTTTAAGCCTGTGCCATGTTCAGCATCTGTCACCACTGTGTACCAGATACAACAGGAAAACCTGTAGTGCTCTGTAACTCTACAATATATAGCTCTGACCATGGTCACTGTCAGCCAAATGTGGGGGTGTGGCCATAAGTCTGTACTGCAACAATGATGTCATTCAGTTTTATGAATCATGCAAATGTCTTAATGATGTATGGGACATACTATGCACAGCCCAGTTATCAGACTGTGCACAGCACTTGAAAACACAGTGCCTAAACAGTATCACCTCATGCTGAACAAGAGTTAGTGCAAAACCAGAACTACAGAACTTAAATAAATGAGCCCAATTAACAGATGATGAAAAAGTCAGAGCTATGAGATGCAACCATCACAAGATAAGCAATTATGACATTTGTAGGTACAAGTAACCTTCAAAGGTTGGCCCAGATACATCAGAAATAAGTGTGTCATTAAGGAAAGAAAATGTGGAATGGTATTGGAATGAAGAGTAAAGGAAGAAAGAGTTCCAAGTTGGTCAAAGAGTTAATGATAAAAACATCAAACTGAAGTACTTTAAGGTAAATCAGCCTGTCCACTAGAAATACATGTCCTCCAAAACAGGGCTATTGCACTAGACAGGAAATGAATGAGTGAAATGGCTGTCCTCCTGTTCAAAGAAATGGGCATGGCTTATGCCCCCCCCCATCATAAGAATGAATAAGCCAAATGGGTGCAAGCAGGAGAACCTCAGAGCATGCTGGGGCAAAAACAAAATGCAAATCCTTAAAGACGTTATGAAAGGCTGGCAAGAATAGAGAAATATGTTGAAAAAAAGAAATACAGCTTAACTTTTCATTAAAAAATAGTAGTTCCATACAAGGCTTACTGATTAAAGTAAGTAAACTAACAGTGTCTAGTCGGTTTACAGAAATGTTAACAATATATGAGCATCACTTGGACACTTCCAGGTGTAAACAAAGACTCATAATGTAGTATTTTTGTCAGGAATGCCTGTACAAACAGAGCAGGAAGTTCACGTGTGCTCTGTATAATGCCTATCATAGTAACAATCCAAAATAATCTATTATTTTTTCAAGTTCGGGAAGTTCCATAAAGAGAAAGAACAAGAAGATGGACATATACATTTAATCATTAAGGCTGTATATATCTCAGGTGTGTGGACTATTAGTTAAAGTTTCCAGAAGATATGAAGTTAGCTGCTGTCACAATGAGTAGAAGTGTGATCAATGCAGTAAAAGCAAAACTTTCAGACATCATACTCTAAAATTGGTTGCATCAAATAATGGACCACAGTATGCCCCTACTGAATTTAAAGGAATTTTTTTCAGAACAGTAGGAATTTCAACATGTTATATGCAGTCATGGCTACACCCAGTCATGAGAGCAGTATGCGAATGGGTGGCTCAGGGGCATAAAGCCATGACTGTTACAGAGGTTATCAGAGTTCAATTAGAAGGTCAAGCACTTGACAGTACAAGCTGAAAGGATGAAGTGCTCATCTTGTGAGGGTGTGGAAGTTGGTCCTGACCAACTCAGGCGATCATTCCTGACTGATGATGGCTCCCTCTAGATCGCTGTCATCCCGGGATATGAGGGGACCTTCTCATCCTGTGGGAACAGACATTCAGGAGTCTGATAGGGATGACTTCATGGGCAGCAGGCAGAGGGGAGGAAGCACAAAGAAAAACATCAAGATAGCAAAATGGACTGTAAAGTATTTGTGAAAGAAGTTGCAGAGTGTAGGCAGCTACTATTATGTAAATCCTCACTTAGCACTACTGGACTATAAAAATACTTCACTGTAAGGTGCCATTCTAGTACCTATTCAGTTACTTATAGGAAATAGATTAAAAGGAAGGATTCCTATGCTTACTTTGGGATGACTCCTGAAAACCAAAACAAGATTCAAGAGACATTGGAAAAGATTAAGTTAATACAGAGATTACACTATAATAAACATGACAGACCTCTTCATGATTCGAAGGAAGGAAGGAAGGGAAATAAAAATTCAGTAGAGGTCCAGGCAGAAATAACTAGAAGCAGTTGCTTGAAGAAATGATAACAGCCAATGACATTAGTTGATCAAACTACTGATGGCAAAGTGCTAAGAAGAAATGGCAGATGTGTTCAATATGGCTACATCTCAAAGTGGTTGCATGAGTTAAAAATGACATTATTGTCCCAGCTGATTCTAAAAGTGCTAATTATCTAGAGAAATAGCTAATTCATAGAAAGGACACAAACATCCATACAAGTATTCTTTAACACCAGAGAGTCTGTCAGTACTGTCAAAGGAGTCAGCCAAACAAGAGACAAAGTAAATCATCATCATCAACTAATAAGACCACAAGAAAAGGTTGTGCCCCAGTTCCCAAACAATTCACAACACAGACAATTACTTATAAAGCCAGCTAGATATTCTGTCAGTTCATGAACAGAAATCTGTTTTGTGTGCCTCAATAATAAAATATTCAGTAATTTCTATTCAGTTATGATATCTAAAGTATTGCTGCGCAAGAAAATTAAATGTTTAAAACAAAGAAAATTGAATGTTTGAAGTAATGCATAATAAAAAAATAGTACTGATTTGTTTAGAAGCTGTATCGTGATCACTAAAGTACAATGCATATGTATACATTTATGTCTAAGTATCTTATTCAAACAAAAAAAATAAATCCTCACTTATGAGCATGTAACATATGGACACGTTTCTTTAAACATTCTGCATCCTTTGCAGTGTTCAGATAACAAGTACGTGCATCACGCGATCTGGCTTCCTGTATACTACTGCACAATCTGAAAGCAAATTTGACAGACCTGGCAGCACATCTACTTGTGTCAATAGTCATTCCTCTGCATTTTCAATTAACAAATGATACAACCAGTATGTCCCATACGACAAAAATATGGAAGAGTAAAATAAGAAAGTTAAGTAACCACTAACCTGAAAGAAAGCTTTTACTGGAGATTAATCAACTCCCTGGGGGCAGTGTAAGATACAAGATGAAGCTGCATGCACATAGAAGACCCTGGTTGTTAATTCTCAGTTTATGCACATCTTGATGTGGGTTTCTGTATATACCATGAACTATGAGAAAAGGTGTACACAGTACCACAAACTGTATTTTTATATGTTCAGGTAAAACAGAAGTGTGTTCTTTTACCAGGAAATCAATGCCAAAGAAATAAGTGGAAATTCACTTTTTTTCATGGAGGACACAAGAAGAAAAACTTGAACTCGAACTTTTCACTGAAAATAAAAGTGAACAAGTTTTAAATATTACAGAAACCAACTAATTTACTTCATTGGTATGATTTTTGTTCTGCACTCTGAAAGCATTTAAAAACAACCAGTACAATATCTGAAACTGCAGCAGGTCTGCTGCATACAAGAAATAAAGCCCTGAATACATTATAGGTGAAATGAGTTTGAATATCACTGATGTCTGTAGGAGCTAACAGGGGAGGGTTAAGAGTGAGTATCATTTATAGACTTGTCCATTCTGGGGCAAAGAGGTAGAGGCCCTGACTTGCCACATTGATGACACCTAGTCTGGGCACTAGGTTTAAACTCTATGGAGCTAGAGTCTAGCAAGTCTGCATGGCATGTGCAAGTCACAAAGTAAAGGCAGTGGGAATTTAGCATGAAGACATGTGCGTTCCTCAGACAGGAGTACACAGCAGAGCAAAGAAAAGCTATCATAACGGAGAGGGTAGGTTGTCCCTCAGGACCAGCAATCTGGCCCACTCTCTACAACCTGACTCATGATGTAGAATGGACAAGCTAATTACGGTTTTCTGGGCAGGAACAAATAAGCCATAGGGCCACCACAGAATGACTGGACCAATTGGGTACAGACAGAGGAGCCACTGAGCTCAGTTCTACAGGACAGGAGTTAAAAACAAAAAGTTAATGTGTTACATTAAAAAACAAAAAACAGAGGCTTTTGGAAATTCCAGTTTAACTACACTTTGGAATGCTTATTAACGTTGTTGTGACTGTGCCACTGTAAATGTCCATGCAGAAAAGGCAAACATGCTGCAGCTCATACTATCTAAAATATTACATTTATGGCATCAGAAGGAACAAGTCATAATTGAATAGGAATTAGTTTTACTTCTGATACATTCTGGAAATTATGCAGATTTGCTAAAAAATGTCAGTGAAGTTTAACTCATGTTTCTTAAGCAGGTCTTATTTAGTGATGTGGTTAGCAAACATTGAATCCAGTCTGCTTAAACAGCGCAAAAAAAAAAAAAACTCTCAGCCTATTGGCCTGCATTAAATAGGTCTTGCTTAAACACAAATCTTTGAGCATCACCATCTATGATTCTTTACATTTGCACAACTGGCCAAATGATTTGCAAAACAAATAAAAGTATGCGTTTTGCTTTCTAAATTCAAATTGCTTGGTTGGGCTTTTTTCACTGAAGTAAATATTACATAGTTTTCCCATTTACAAATTTCTAATCAAATGACTTTCACAATATTAACAATTATGCCTTTTTATAACAATAAGCTGCATAAAGAGAGATTTGAAATTAGAAACATAGTTTCTTACTTGTAGTGTTGAAGCTACTTGACAGCAAGCTTGCAAAATAGCAGTAGTGTGGAAACTTCTTGACAGCAAGCTTGCAAAACAGCAAACAGTATATGCATAATACTAGCAGAGAATCAAAAGAAAACTGCAAACATTACAAAGTAAAACACATCTATTCCTCTTCCTTGTAAAGCATACTGGAAGTTAAGCTTATTATCAATTAAATACACATTGATTAAAGCCAGGTTGGTGGTGTAGAAGGATACAGCCCTGAATATGACTCAGCCAAACCAAGTTTAACTACCAGCTTGGGTGCTTGACGGAGCTTGCATGGAGGATGGGTGTGCCTACCCTGGGGGGGGGGACCAATCCTGTAGCAACCCTATGGAGAAAGGGACATGCCCGCAACCTACAGTCATGTGTGTGGTCCACAAAGCTGCTGATTGGCTGTAGTCTTCAATACAGAGACGTACAGGAGCATCCACTAGTGATGGGGGATGGCAATGTGGCTTCCCACAGTGACAAATGTCACATGTCCATCTGCTAGGAAAAAAAGACAATAAAAGAAAAATAAATGTGCACTGGTTAAGACTAAGGAATTCATGCCTACTCCAAGGCACCGAGGGATGAAGTCCTGATTGCAACTCAGATAGCCCACATTGACACCTTCTGGCAGTACCAGGTGTTGCACCTAAGGAGAATGGACCCACTGAGAACATGTTGCCTTGGAAGTACTGCAGTAAGAGAAAGATGTATAAATGGAAACACATATGCTAGGGCAGTCAGCACTTGTGGAACTCAAGTGAAATGCCACGGGCTAAGGAATTCCTGGTGGTAACAGACTGGATAACTTCCTTCCACCTGAGTTCACCTCTCTGGGCAACAAATGAGCTGATGAGGCCTTCCAGCCAGGGAACAAGTGGGCACAGGACTCTCACCAAGGCTGGATACGACTAGATTTCCCTACTCAGGAAAGAATGAATGGGTTAATGGGGTGAAAGAAGAGGGCAATGGGCAAACCCTAGGGCATGGAGGTAAGTTTTAGGGATTGATGCATTTCTCATCACTAGTTACATTTTGTACAGTGTGGGGTTTAACATACAGTTTGAAGATTATAATGAGCATGTACTAAGTAACAACAGAACTGAATTTCTAGTCAAGACTTAAATCTGCGCTACAGAGAAAATTAATGGATAACTAAAAGGGTAGCTGAAATGCAAAAGGATACTATTTTTAATGACTAGACAAATTTTGTTCGCAAAAGTCAAACTACATGTGAAAGATGAACTACACCTAGGGAATTCGGAAATCAAGATACTTACAAATAATATAAAACAGGCAGTAAATGAGGTATTTGTTAATATAGGGCCATCTTGTTTTTTAGCTGTTATGAAAATCAGGGACACATCTTAAAAAGATGATATAAGTTAGTCTATACAAAGTTCAAAGGTCTATGGAGTAATACAGATTTATGGACCTGAGAGGTAAGAAAGAGAGAACCAGCTATAGGAGCACTGTGTTTGGTACAGATGAATGAAGGCGAAAAGAATAAGCCTTTTATTTGGAAGGATATTAACTATATAAAAGTCTGGGAATTAACACATTTAAAGAACAAAATGTTATTTGTGTTTCAGAGTAAGTGTTATACAAATTAAATATCTGAATGAAGGAGGCAAAACAGACTTTATGGTGGTAAAGTTAAATTTTAAGGGTAATACGTTATACTTGATTGTGGTGCATACAACATTAAAGACAATGAGTTAAACCTGGCTGTCGTACATACACCTCATAATGCTAACAGCGAAGACTGGGACCATTATAGAACAGAAATAATTAAGAGACCCCACGATTTTGGAAAGTAGTATTATAATATGAGATATTAGACTTCAGTAAGAGAAAAAGGGCAAAAAAGAAACAAAACAGGTTATGGTAAAAGATATCGCAAATGTTTAGAATAAATATATGAAAAAAAGAAACATTCCCAAACAGTGGATAATGAGAAGAAGAAAGAAGGTAAATACTGTGTACATAAATAAAAAAACAAACGCATGCTAAACGTAGGCATGAAACAGCAAATGGACAGATAGATCCATGTACATAAATAAAAAAACAAACGCATGCTAAACGTAGGCATGAAACAGCAAATGGACAGATAGATCCATGTACATAAATAAAAAAACAAACGCATGCTAAACGTAGGCATGAAACAGCAAATGGACAGATAGATCCATGTACATAAATAAAAAACAAACGCATGCTAAACGTAGGCATGAAACAGCAAATGGACAGATAGATCCATGTACATAAATAAAAAACAAACGCATGCTAAACGTAGGCATGAAACAGCAAATGGACAGATAGATCCTTGAACTATGGGCACAATACTTGTTTTAAAGAACAAAACTAAAGGCAACAGTGATACAATAACAGCAGAAACATTGATAAAAAGATGGTGCTGGATTACAAAATGGCTGGCTGAAGTGAAGCTTCAGAAATGCAATGAAGAATTAAAAGGAGAGGAAATGCAAGATGCAAGAATGTGGCACTAAATAAAGAGTAAGGCATGTTAGTACAGACATAAAACACAGCAGTGAAGACTGGAGGAACCAAGAATGGCAAGATTTCAGCAGTTGTGAAAAAGTATAATTACTAAAAATAATATGTACTGGAAAAACAAGAATACAAGTTTAAGGCTTAATTAGAGTAATGATATGGTGAACAAAGAAAACAAATTCTTACAAAATGAAGGTATATAGTTTAGCAAAAGCAATACAAGATGTGAAAATGTTTTTCAATAAATCTTGAAAGCAGGAAGAAAAAAAGGTGCAAGGAAGCTCTCAGCTATATATAAATGGTTAAAGAAGAGGAGAAAGTTAAAAAAAATAACTGCACACTTTTCCAACAGAACATTATGCATCATTACAGAATTATTCAATGCAGAAGGAAGAGATTATGTCAGTATAATAAAATAAAGCAAGAAATAAAATCTAGCGTTCAAAAATATAAATGTAAGAAAAGGTCCAGAAACGGCAAATCAAAAAAACACTGACATAAAAACTCTCCATGGCCTATTAGCAGGCTTCCTGTATGTGACTTTTAATAAGAATATGACAAGTAAGCTAACTATAAGCTGCCAAAGCGGTGACTATTTATGAATGAAAATTGAGGGAGGGTACATGACTAGTTATAAACCTAGAAGTGTGTAAGTTATAGTTCTGAAAAGATAAGTTATGAAACTAAATACTTGGAAGAGATTCAAAAAGTTAAAACAGGTCAGACATTGTTTGACAAGGACTGTTGGGTTTATGAAGAGAAATGTATATACTGTGAACAGGGGACATAAGTCAATTCGTACTCCTTCAAGGCATCTGATAATGTCAGTCAAAGAATTACATGCCAAAAACGAAATATCAAAATGGAATGTCTATAGTACAATTTGACATTTAACTGTTTAAAGTACAAGGTACAGGGTGTAAAACTGTGGCACTGGCAATACTGCAGTTATTATTTTAAATTAGGTACGTGCAAAAAACTGGAAAAAGGGGTTGCAGATGGATGGAATGGTGTTCACAGACTATACATCCTGGGGCCTCTGGTCTCCATATATACCAAAAGCATAAATGTGCAACCAGAATTAAGTACATTAAATATGTGGACAATGTAATACTGATTCATACAACAGAAGATCTAAAACTGCTCCAGGAATCATTAAATTGTACAAATGAATAACTGCACACACAGGTGTTGGGAGGGTGGCCTAATGGTTAAGGTGTTTGCCTTACACAAACAAGGTGCAGGGTTTGAATCTCACAAGAGATAATTGGCTAGGCTTAAAATGGTTAAGGTGTTTGCCTTACACAAACAAGGTGCAGGGTTTGAATCTCACAAGAGATAATTGGCTAGGCTTAAAATGGCTCGCAAGAGCAGTTAGCTTAGTACTAATCTATGAACCTATGCACACTCTTTTCAGATATGAGCAAACTTAAGATTATGAGGTTTGACAAAGTGAAATATACTGGAAAACATACAATGAGCAGCAGAAAATACAACAGTATATTAAATAAATGGATCGAATGGTGCTGGTGGAAAATAATAATAGTTTTGGTACTGGTAGAAATCAAAAATATTTTAAGAATATATTTTTAAAGTACACAGAGAAGCACCTAAGCCTTTTACGCGAGTATTTATATTTGCGTGATCAAGATACCCAGAGGTTTTAAGACTATTTAGTCACAGTTATTAAGAATTAAACTGTAACTTGAAGCTACAAAGTGGATGCCAATTAAAACAGGCATGAAAAAATAGAACAGGAACCAAAACAAGAACCTAGAGAAAGAAGATATGAGGAATGATAGAATAAAGCTATGAAGATGCGTTAAAACTGTCTAGCCATTTACTTTATGAACTTTCTTTTTAGGATCAGTGAAATATGAGAATCAAAAACTGGCTCCACAAGAATAAGAACAATTTCTAAAGTACATAATCTGGTTCAAGAAATCAGGAAAACATACAAACATGGAATTTAACTAGTTTACTGATACAAAACATCAAAATGACCCTGGCAAGTCATAGACTTTACTGCGTATTACCTTAAACCTCCTTTGAAGAAAGCTTATGGGAAATATGGAAATGGAAATGACCCCATGCACATACAAGTATTACAGCTGCATGGCTTTTGAATGCCTCTGGCATTTTTCTTTTTTACAAGTTGTGGCACCCCTGCACTGGCCCAGTAATCAAAGAGCCTTAGTCCTCACCACTGGCAACAGGAGACATACACACTGGGAGGATGACAAGTACACACACAATAAAGTGCAATTTTCCTTTAGAGCACACAGAGACCACAGTCAGTCTGGGGCTGGTTTCTCCCTCTTTCTCCAGATCCCCAGTAAGACTCCTCATTGGCACAGCTACAGGGTTAAGATCTCAGCTGAGGGGCCAAGCCAAGACCTGCAACACCATCTCTGTCCTCTCTGTCCAGCCAGTGTTTTGTGTCCCTGCCCAAGTAGCTAACACACACACTCTGACATTTGATTTACACACACACACACACACACACACACACACACACACACACACACACACACACATGGGGAAGGCTGGCACAGGTTTAATAGCTATGTCCTCTTCTGCCCAGGCTATAAGGTAGTTTTCACTGCCACCAATCCCTACTTATCAGCTATTATAAGGCCTTCACAAAGGGTGTCAAATCCTACTGTGTAATGTTACTATTAATCCAAATGGTAGTCTGACCAAGATTTGCAAGGCTAATTAGGAGTGGCATGTACAGTGTCACCAAGTACATATGCAAGTACTCTAAAACCCACAAATAGCCACAAAGATAGGTTTAAATATATTTAATAATAAATAATAAAAGAACAAGACAATACTCAGTCAATCAACACAGTAACTTCAGAGTTTAAAGTTACAGGAAATATGTTAAAACAACATTGAGGGGCAGTCTCAAATAAATACAGAAAACATCTAAACTAATCTTTACTATATTCCTATCTATATCTAAAAGAGATACTATGCCCTAAATCTTACTTACAGCAAGACAAGTGCAGATGGTGATAATGAGTGGATGTTCTTGCTAGGTCCAAGACAAAATACAAATTGCATAGTCTCTCTCAGAGAGTTCTTAAATTAATATCACATTTTACTGTTGGGTTAGCTTGCATGGCATCACTTTTTGTCACCTGAGTTCAGTTCCCAGGCTAAAACAGAAACTAACAGAATTTAACATCTCTGTGTTAAAAATACATACCTCTCATGTTTGCAGATCTTAGAAGTTGCAAAACAATAAAACGCTTTTACATCTGAAACCTAGCGATTACTTCTCTTTGAAGACAATACAAAAACTTCTAGTTCTAGACACTGTGTCTGCTACTGAACGGAAACTGAGAGATAACATCTTTTGTTTATAGTCCAGCTATAAAGTAACTTAACCTCAACTATTCCTAAGTTTTGCAAGTTAATCTTTTATGTTCCAGCAGGGTACACTGTGGATACATCTTAGCTCAATACATAACATACAGTTCTGTATAAATCATATCAATATTCACAAATGACAGAATTATTTGCAAAATTACAGATACCTGGGCTGGCAATATTTCTCTATATCATACATGTCTTTATTAAAGCATTCAGGCCAATACTGCCAAACCCCACTAGATACAGACATGCCGTGTTTCACACTTGTTACAGGTTCATTAGACCAGAATAAGTGGCTAATCTGACCATTTACTGAAAACATTTAGCTATAACCAAATCTGGGCGACTGCAAAATTTCCCAATAATGAATAAAGCAAAAAAAGGCCATACAGAAAAAAACTAATGGGCAAAAAACATGAAAAAGACCTTGGCAAGCCAGAGTCTTCACAGTGTGACACTTGAAAGCTGAAATGTAAGCTATTACACAGTGACGTCTCTGGCTTGCCAAGGTCTTTTTCATGTTTTTGCCAATGAGCTTTTCTATGTAAACTTTTTACTTGTTTAGTTCAGTAATAAAGTTGAAAAATCTTACAACAGATTTGCACTAAATAAAGTAATCTTATTCAGTATGAGGTTTGCTTACTTGGAGGTAAGTGAAGTTATTTATTAATGCCAACATTTTTTGGATGTACCAAAAGTTTCGGCATTAGGGGTAAGAGCATGAGAGCGAGAGTCAGTGAGTGTGTGTGTGTGTGTGTGTGTGTGTGTGTGTGTGTGTGTGTGTGTGTGTGTGTGTATGTGTGTGCACGCGTGCATGTGTTTGCATGTACGCGCATGAGTGTCTGCAGGTGTGGGTTAGGGTAAGGGTTAGGTAAGGGGATAGATTTACTGTTCTGCTCACATGATGATGCGATGTGGTGTGCACGTGTTTGTCTTGCGTAGTGGCACTGTTAGAGAAAGAGGTTTTGGCATGGTACTGTGTAACATTGGAATAAGGGGCAGTGGTAGGGCTAGGGTTAGCACACATGAAAAAGATGGTATTCTAACCCTGCCATTGTCCATAACCTCAACCCTACACACTCTGCGTACAAAAAAAAACATCATTTCCATAACAGTATCACTATTCAGGCAAAGTATTTCTGAAGGTGATATTAATTTTCATTTATTTTAATGATCAGAAAATGAAAGCATTTGCTTTACTTTTTTGATTACTGTTAAGTGCATGATTTATTGTTTTCGATATTTAATTTCAGAATTTATTTTTGTGTGTATTCATGTTTATAAACTACAAAATTAATTGCTATAATCATAACACACACACACACACACACACACACACACTCTCTCTCTCTCCCTTTCACTTCCTCCCTATATATTTACACACACACACACACACACACACACACACACACACACACAGTAACGTATCAAACATATACTACCACAAGCAAAATAGCACAAAATGTGATTTTTGCATGAGAAAAGCTCTCCTGACCCCCCCCCCCCGGTCCTCTCCTACCTATATATATCAACTCCAAGTTTACATAAAAGCATGAAAAGGACAAATTCTAACTCCCTTCTTTATTGTAATCTCCACAAAGAAATGCCAGCACTTTGCAATCAGCTGAGTTTATGGTCACTTGTGCCACTGCTCAGGCAGTTTAACAACCTGACCATTGGACAACCTAAATGGAAATAATATGTGTGTGTGTAAAGTAAAAATGTTATACAGAAAAACAGGCAAAAACAAGAAAAGAAAAACAAACTTAGCAAACTAGAGTCTTCACTTTATAATAAACTTAGCAAACTAGAGTCTTCATTGCATAATAATTTAGGCGGCCTTTGAAAAAGACACATTGAAAATATGGAAATAACCCATTAAGGACATACAAATGTTCCACCTTCATCACTTCTAAATACCCACTAACCTCTTATTGGGTCTATATTAGTTCGTCAAAATGCAATTTCAGTCGACATCTAAACATAGTCCACACTTCAGCAAAATTCTTTTCAGCAATTCACTGAATTTACCAAGGGCAAAGAAGTAGTTGGCCAAATACTAAACTTTGGTCTTTTCTCCACTGTAAGTGCAATCTTGGAGTTGGTATATATAGTTAGGAGTGTGTAGGGATGAAGCCCCCAACTTGGGTGGGGTCAATTTACTTACATGTCTGTCCATTGTGCTGCAGGGCAAGTACTTACTTGCCTTTGGTAAATTCAGCAAATCGCTGAAACGATTTTGCTGAAGTGCAGTTGATGTTTAGGTGTTTGCTGAAATCGCATTTCCGTGAACTAATATAGACCCCCTTTTATTTTTAAAGTCTTTATTGAAACAGCCTAGTAAAGCTAAACACTAATAGCTGTGGACAAAACACATTTTTCTCCTTTAGTACAGCATAAATGGATAGCTTTGCCCATTCTCAGAAAATGCTCAACTTAAAAAAGGTTCTTCCAAGAGGGCTGCACATTGACTAACAGCTTAATTCTAGCTTTCCCACTGTGAAAAATTAGCACAGAAGGCCAGTGGAATTTTGTTTCTGGATACATTACAGTAACTGGCTGGTAACTGCAGTGCCTGGATGCCGGGAAAAGAGTACAGAGGACCTGAAGGAAAATCAGCTACAAAAGCTGAGTAAAAAACAGTGACTGGGAAAAGTATTGCAGCTGTTCATCAAAAAGCAGTGCAAGCTTCAGACATGACTTCCAGTAATAGGAAAGCATAAGACAAATTCACATAGACCTGATTAAAATAAATCAAGCACTGATGGAGTATATCAACTCAAACAACAAAAGGATGGAAAAAATTGAAAAAGCTTTAAATAGGTATTCAAATGAGGTGATAAAACTGCAAAAAACAGAGGATGAAATTAAGTAAAGGCTATCTGAATATGAGACTGCTCAAGAAGAGATGTTTAAAAAAATAATAGAATTAGAGGACAGAGCATGCAGGGAAAACCTAAGATTTTCAGCTGTAAGCTGCTTCTTATTCTTCTGGTAATAAAGACCCCACAGAGAGGATGCCAGTGAAACCTTTCCCAATGTTTCAACAGAAAATGCTGGAGAAATGGAAGGGAGCACGAGAGTTGACTAGAAGAATCAAGAGTATGTTGGAAATTAAGTTTTAGAGTCCCATACAAGTTTAACAAAGTCCAAAAGAGTCCACTACTTCTATATTTTCTTGTTCTGTCATGTTTCATAAATATAATTATTGCTTTGTAATCCCACATTTGTCAATTTCCAAGTTGCTGGTTTTATTCCTGTTCATCTTCATCTCACAAATCCTGTTTCTGCATCATTTTAAAATTACTCTCAATTCTTCCAGTGAACTCTTGTGCTTTTTTTCCTTCTCTCAAACATTTTCAATTGAAACAATGGAAAATGTTTCACTGGCACAGTCTCTCTGTAGTCTTTATTAACAGAAGAACAAGAAGCAGAATTTCCTTCTGTTTCACAGCTCACTTTATGCTGGACAAATATTTTGTATTATCTCCTTAGCATGTACTTCATCAAAAAATGATTTCATCCCTCCAGGGAAGAATTTTTTGAAGATAGCTGAGTGCAGCCATTTGAATCTCACATATGCTTCTTGACATTCCCTGAATAGTGTATTATTATTCCACTTCTGCCTGCTGTACAATGAATAATCATTCTCCAAAAACACTCTACTGTCTCCCACCTTTAGTACTTTCTGCTAGTTTTGTCAGAATCAACTCCTTCTGCATCTTTATTATTAAAGGTCAAGGCTGCTTTCTCATAGCCATGTTTGGAGCACATATACAATGTGCCCTTTCAATAACAACCCCTGCTGTGGAATAGCAGTCCAGTTTCTCATTTGTACTTTCATAAAATTAATACAGTCTGTTCTGATCAGCTTCTCTGGTACAGCAGAAAATCTCATTTTTTCCCTACGTGTTCTGTCCTCTAATTCGATTACTTTTTGAAACACCTTTTCTTGAGCAGTCTCATATTCAGCCAGCCTTTTCTTCATTTTGACCTCTGATTTTTGCAATTTTATCACTTCATCTGACTATCTGTTTAAAGCTTCTTCCATTTTTCAAGCCTTTTGTTGTTTGATTTGATATACTCCATCAGTGTTTTGTTTACTTCAATCATGTCTGTGTGCAGTTGTTTTATACTTTACTCTAGATTACTAGAAGTCATGTATGAAGCTTGCGCTGCTTTTTGCTGAACAGCTGCAGTACTTTTCCCAGTCAGTGTGTTTTCCTCACCTTTTGTAGTTGATTTTCTTTCAGGTTTTCTGTATTTCTTTTTCCTGACATCCAGGCAGTGCACTTATTAGTCAGTTAATGAAATTTACACAGAAATATAAATCCACTGGCTTTCTCTGTTAAGTTTCTGTTTTCACAATGGGAAAGCTAGAGTTAAGTTGTCACTCAATGTGCAGCCATCTTGCAAGTCACCTTTGCCATTCATTACGCCATTATACACATAAACACTTTATAATCATGGTTTAGAATCCAACTGGGCCTATATGAAGCTGGATCTGATTGGTCTTTACCATCTTTACGTATTAACGCCACCACAGCTTTCTTCCAGGATGCTGATATTTCTTTTCCTTTTAAAATACTGTTAAACAAAACCATTCAGATCTATATCTACTTTTTCCCTCCCAGCATCCAAATGTCCATAGGAATACTAATATTCCTGGAAACTTTCCTGTAGATTGGTTAAACATCACCATTTTTATCTCATCTCCTCCTATCCTGTTAGTAATTGAGCCTTATCTACCTCTAACCTTGGCATATTTAATTCTTACAGAAATATTTCCATTTGTACTTTTTCTTGATTTCAACATTCCTCTCCTTTATACAAATTTTCATAATTTTTCCAAAATACTTCTAATACCGCTGCAGGATCTCTGGTTATTTTCCTTGTTATAAGCACCCTCTCAGCTTGGCAACAACCCTTTATACTTTCTGTTACCTGAGCCATTGTGCTAAAAGCTTTTGTGCTCTGGAGTTATTATAAAAAAAACAGTTACTTAATAGCAATCTTTCTGAATGCATGCATATTATGGAGGTAGTCCCTTATTTTCTCTTTACCACATGCTCTTGTTTTGTGAGATTCCCCCTATTCTGTAATATTTTAAACTTTGTCAACCCCTATATAATTCTTGTTAGTTCTTAACCATATCACTTTTTCTTTTATTTCTACTCTATTTTTAAACTCCGCTTTCATTTTATCCCATTTCCTATCTATATGTTCTGAAGAAATTTATATCTTCCCTAATAACTCAGGAATAATTTCCACTACATGTTCCTTAAATTCCTCTCTTTTTAACAGGTAGGTGGGGATGTGCCAGTGTCTCATACCTGCATTCTTATTTTAGTTATTATAGGCATGTTATCTGAAATAGTTTTTGGATGTGTAGCAAAATTTTGAATTAAATGTACATGTTCCTATGAAATACAATTTCTGTCTAGCCTAGCTCAGTTTTTGTACCTTGGGAAATAATATGCAAATTCTCTCACAGCTCCTTCTACTGACTTCACTTCTCCTACACCAAATATTTCATAAATTTCTTCAAACGTCTACCCTCTTTTGTTATATTGTCCATTCTAGGCCCCCCGATACATCCTTTCTCTTTCAAATCAAATTCCAGTCCACATCTATAAGTAATATTCCCTGCGGAAAGCTAATTATTTCTCCCAAAATATTCTTCAGCTCCACATTACCAGTTTTAGGTGGAATATAAATACATCCCTGCATAATCCCCCTTGCCTGCAACCCCTTACTACTACAAATGTACCATTACTATCCTTTTTTCTCTTCTATCACTATTGGATTGCCTCTAACAACTAAGTACCCTTTTCCTACGTCTATGCTGGTCCACTGAATAACCATCCTGAAATCATTTCTTTATTAATTTCACATGCTCAGTTCTTTCCAAATGTGTCTCCTGTAACATAACTATTTGCACTCTGCATTTTTAATATAGTTCACTATTCTTTTTATGTGTGTGTGTGTGTGTGTGTGTGTGTATATATATATATATATATATATATATATATATATATATATATATATATATATTATACACACAAATATATATATCTATATATATATATATATATATATATATATATATATATATATATATGAAATCATTCACATTTACATTTAAAGATAATATGGAAAGCATTGTCATTATGATAAGAAGTTATTATTCCACCTGTTATGTATAACAGCTTTTTTTTCTAAATGTCTAGTTTCAGCTTTTATGTTACATGCAGGTCGATCTTGTATACAGTTGTCTCTTGTCATATCCATTGGAACCTATGTTACATTTTACAAGACTTTTCGTTTCTAATGAAAACCCTCAAACAAAAAAAACCCCTCCAGAGCACCCCATAATGTATTAACTTAGTACAAACACACAAAACTATGTGCATATTAAAATAATGAAGTTTAACCCTTCTAATAGGAACAGTTGTCCTGGACTGGGAGCTACACTCACAAGCTTGAACTTGACCTGTAATGAAGGTTTATCCTTGCTAAGACACATGGTACAGTCTGTGCTTCTACTTACATTATGTGCTGTCTGTTTTTGTCTTGTCTTTATCCCTATCCCAGATGTAGAAAACAATGTGAATGCTTTCAGAAAACATTATCTCCAAGCCATTGAAAGAAAAAAGTATTCTGTTCTGTGGATCAAGCCGATATGGGTAAGAAGAAGCATGAGAACCAGATACACAGTTGCCTTCAGTTACAAGCTTCTTATGTTGCACTGTGAAGACTTATTTTCTAGAGTAAAACTTTCAATTACATTCAGTATTCTTTTACTTACTTGCTTCCTCTTAATACTTGTTAATAGATCAAGCCAATGACCTTAATCCAGTCACTCCCCTGTGCAAAAGTAAGAGAAAGTATAAACATTTTACTTATATAATGCTCTTTTGTCTAGGCTTTCTTCTCTTTTTACACTGTAGTGCCTAAATTTCTTAAAACTGAATAAGAAAGAAGGAAAAAGGGAGCACCTACTTACTTTACTATTCCTATTACACACAAACATAACTGTAAAAGCTTTACTTTATAATATGCAATATATGTTAAGTTTTCTAAAAATACTGTTAAAAAATATTTTACTTAGTTACCCATTTCCTTCCTTTTCCCCTCTCCTTCATGTTGTTCCAAACATTAACAGGTTCATAGGTAGGTACTAGGCTATTGGCCCAAGGGCCTACGTAAGCCTAGCCAACAAGGTTCCCTGGCTTACACCACCCAAGAAAGTAATGACATGAAGTAAGGCATATGCTTTGGAGTCCCTTACAACTTTAACAATGTCAGAAGAGTCCAATATTTCCAGGTTTTCTTGCTTTATTATATTTCACTAGTCTTCTTCCTGTTGAACTCTGTCTCCCAAATCCAGTCTCTGGTTCATTTCCAATGTACTCCTCTTTCTTCAAGTCAATAGCTATGTTTTTTTTCTGTCTCTCATGCATTTTCCTTTGGAACAATGCAAAAGGTTTCACTGGCACAGTGTCGCTAAGAGCTTTATCATCAGAAGAATTAGAAGCAGAATTCCCTTCTGTTTGATAGCTCACTTTTTGTTGGACAAACTTTGGTATCTCTTCTTTAACATATTCTGCGTCAAAATAACTTTGACCTTCCAGGGAAAAATATTCTGAAGACAGCTGGACACAGCAGCTTGAATCTTACACCTGGTTCTCAACATTCCCTGACTACTGGACTAAATCTACTCCTCTTCTGCCTGGTGTACAGTGAGTAATCCTTTTCCAAAAATCTCTACTGTCTCCAACTTTTAGTACTTTGTCCTTCTGCCATGGTTTTGTCAAAATCAACTCTTTCTGCTGGTAGCATTGCATCTTTACTATTAGAGGTCTTGACCACTTTCACATGGCCAAGTTTGGAGTATATACAATGAACTGCCCTTTCAATTAACAACTTCTGCTGTGTAACACCAATCTAGTTGCTTATTTGTACTTTCATAAAATTAATACAATCTGTTCCTTCCAGTTTCTCAGGTACAGCAGAAAATCTCAGATTTTCCCTATGTGTTCTGTCCTCCAATTCTACCATTTTTTGAAAATATCTCCTTTTCTTCGTTTCAACCTCTGATTTTTGCAGTTTTATTAGCTCATCTGAATATCTGTTTAAAGTTTCTTTCATTTGTTCAGCCTTTTGTTTGAGATGATATACTCCTTTCCTTCAGTGTTTCATTTATTTTAATCAGCTCTGAGAACATTTGACTTATTTCTTCATCTAGATTACTGGAAGTCATGTCTTGCACCAAAGCTGGAGCCTGAACCTGCTTTTTGCTGAACAGCTGCAGGATTCTTCCCAGCCAGTTTTTTTTCCTCACCTTTTGAGATTGTTTTTCTTTCATTTTCTCTAAATTTCTTCTTTGTTAGCATCCAGGCAATGCACTTACTAGCCAGCAACTGAAATTTACCCAGAAGACAAATTCACTGGCTCTCTTTTCTGAGTTTCTGTTTTAACACTGGGGGAGCTGAAATTAAACTGTTACTCAGTGTGCAGCCATCTTGGAAGTCCTTGTCTTTCTTCCTTTTTCTATTATTACAAAGAGGACAGCACAACAGCCCTTTTGATCAAATATTATTTGAGACTTTGTTAATAAAATAGATGGGCTGGTCCAGGACTCCTTTTCAGCTACAACTTAGCTGCAACAGCACAATGATTAACAATGTAACACACAAAAAAGTACATAATAATTACAACATACCGACCTGTGCATAAGAGTGCTGTGGTTAACGTAACAGTGCAATGAAAAATAGAGAGCAAACATCCATGATTACAAAGTACAATACCAAAAGTTACATCATTTAACAGTGTGTGTAAAAGAGTTAGTGAGAAGAATAATACAGGAATAATACAGAAATTAGTGGAAAATTAGGCATGCCTAACTCTTGGGTAAAGAAAATACAGACTTTGTGGTTATTGCCAAAACCATCTTATTGGAATGCAAGTCAGAGTTCTAATTTCAGACATAAGGTGGAATAAAATGAATTATCTGTGGTGGTGCAGCAGTAGTGTTCTTGCCTCACAGCAAGAGGTTTTCCCATTCGATTCTCGGCTGGAGTGCGGGGAGTGCCTTCTGTGTGGAGTCTGCATGTCCTCCCCGTGGTTGGGTGGGCATTCGAAAGACATGCGTAAATGGGTTTGCCTTAGTTGAAGGTTGAACGTCGAGCTGGCACCTCGGCATTCATCAAAATCTACTGCCAATCATTAGTGGACCAGAGTTCCGCTGTGGCGACCCCTAACCGGGAAAAGCCGAAAGAAAACAATATCAGTATTCATATGTGAGGTGTATCTAGTCACATATACACAATAAGAGTTGGTCTACAGAAAAAAAAAAAACTGAACCTCTTCCTTTTCATTTACTGTTAACTCTAGTCTTGAATGGCCACTTACAAGTTAAAGGCTTAAGGAAGAAACAGTAAATGTAGCAGTAACGTGTAAAATGTATACACCAGGATCAGACTCTGCATAAGGTATAAAAATGAGTGCACAAGTTTGTTCAGTTATAAAAGGACTGTTACTTCAGATTTTGAAGGGCTAATGAAAAAAAATGAAAGAAAGGCATGTTTAGGAGTGTCACAAGTTGTATCTTCTGGTAATTAATAGTAGGCAGGCTGCTTAAAGGTCACTAAGAGCAGAGTCAGAGCAGACAATCAGAGCAGTAGCTAACTACATCTAGAAGTCCAAAAAAAAAAAAAAACTACAGTTGCAGCCAAACACATATTAATACTGCCAGTTTCACTCAAATGAATGACTACGGACAGTACATTCATTACTCTTCCTAACAGCTTACACCCAGCCACTCACTTCGAAGTGCCCAACTCTTCTGACAATGAAAAATGGGAAAGAATTATAATAAGCACAACATATAAGTACACCACTATGTATGCCCTAAAAAGAAATGTTGCCTTGGCTAGCAGACAGTGTGATTTTTTACGTTTCACCACAATGGACAAACAGTCATAATGTAAAAATTAGATACACTGCCTAAATGGAACAGCAAAGGCTTGGGAAAGGATATTGTGTTAGCTTTAAGTATGAAACCACATTTCAGTTCTCTTAAAGCAGTCCGCAGTAGTAATAAAAAATCAGTGCTCTTAGTAACCTATTTGGGCAAGCAACACACACAGTCTCAGAGATCTGTGCCCCTTCTGAGAAGGTATACCACCTCTGACAGTGAAGTTGTTGCAAAATAGAATAAAAATGGCAAGCTTTCCTATTTGATATATACCGTCCCTCCAGTAAGCCATACCAACCACAACTGCTATTTGCTCTCATGTATTTTAGGACCCAAAAAATGATAGCTCCTTTCTGCGCACTAATTTCTCACTGAGAAAAGAATGAAAATGTAAGAACTACAGCACCACTTTTCTATTTCAGCTTGTGCATGGTAAACACATATACTGCCTCCAACAGGTCATAACAATTTTATTTGCCAGCAGCGACCATACGAAGACCTTGTGTTTTCATGTGCAAGATGTCTCCACGTCCCTTTCCCAAAAAGGAAACCAATTTCTGTGTACAACTCTGGTGCTTGATTGTGAGGAAAGTGACAGAAAAATGAAACTACTACAATACTATATTAATTTCTACATGTTGCACTTGAACACATACACTCACCCCTAAACACACACTAAGCTCCTCTCCGAGATTCTCTACACTGAGCCAAAATCAGGGGCTATTGAGAGACTGAGGCTTAGCTCAATATAAACAAAACATAATTCTGCCCGTGCTGTTCTTAGCATTGGTCCACACTCTACTGATCTCTCCTTCTCACTCTCTATCTCTGAAACAGGATCCTCTCCCTCCATGGAAGCATGCAAGCACTCTGGAGTAAAGGGAATAATGCACCCCATCCTAAAAATGAGATGCAAAGCTTTTAAGAATTGCACAACTGCAACATCTTTCAATAGTCCTTTCCTATGCAAAATGTTTAAATCCTCTTCATTTTCAGCACTCTCGCCAACCACAATGCTTAGAAATGCGGACTGGACCTAATCAAAAGCACTCTCAGCCAATTGGTCTGATCTGAATTGACAAGTTAGCAGTTATTCAAAAAAAAAAAAAAACTTGCAATTATAGCTTGGCTGGGTCTCACTTCTTTAACCTGCTGGATTATGAGACTGAGCTGAGCTTATACTCAGGCCAGCTGCAGCTTGCCCATCTCTACTTGTAATGACAATGACTGTTTCTTAACACTTTGCTACAGCCCCTATTCTGTTCAGAAAGAAAAGTTGATATCCACCCATCCATCCATCTATCTAACGTTCTCTATCCATTTCATCCAGTGTGTGTGTGTGTGTGTGTGTGTGTGTGTGTGTGTGTGTGTGTGTGTGTGTGTGTGTGTGTGTGTGTGTTGTCACTGACTGTATCAAGATAATTATGTTCTATAGTTACCAGGGCAAGACACTTCCAGTTACTGTAATACTAACCACCACCACTTAAAAAATGGTTAGTTTCTTGACAATTAAGCCGAATCTGTTCCTATCAAAAAACGCACACAATTTCACTCTGTCATGCTTCTCTTTTCCTCCCTACGCAGAGGAAAAGCTTTACCGGTTCCCCAGTAAAATGCTGGTACCTATGATGCTGAGTCCCAAAACACCAAAAAAAGACCGAAATTACAGAAGAGTAAATAATGAATACTGAACTTCTCCTTTAAACTTGCTCTCCTACCCCCACACTCCCTGTTCTTATATACACCAACTCAGAGATACCACACCTTGGAGAAAAGGAAATATTCCAAGAAACTGCAATCCTGGACTTAGTATATGTAAATCCAGATTATCGGTCATTTGGTCTCCACATTTGGGGAATCTGCATTGAGAATCACGACATTTCAAATGGTTATCCCTTTGTCACTGTTGTTGTAGTCAAGCAACTGCCTCTCGAAAAGTTTACTACTAGTTCCTCAGCCCAGTTAGCATGTGCCTTTAGCCAACAGCAGTTCTCTATGCAGCACACAAAATCAAGTTGTCATAGTACAGCACGCAGATACCAAGGACTATAGTGTAGTGAAAAAAATGCACTGAATGATTAAACGTTCAGGTCTACTTGCTTACTCAGAAAAATTATTTTCACCTGAAATCCAGCACTCATGATGATACAAAATTGACCATGGTTCAAACATGCAACATGCATTGTCATTTTCATCCACTGTATGCTACCAGAAAAGGCAATCAACAAATAATCCAGTCACAAGAAGTATGAGTCACAGCTGTGAAGTAGAAAATGCAAACTTCTGAAAGGACTAATACAGCCTCCCTCCTTCTAATCTTTCATGATACCTTAAGTGTCAGCAATTAAGCTATCAGGCATCTTACTTATTCACTTAGTTTGGTCTAAAACAACTAAAGTTAGCTTAAAAAAGGTTCCAACTCCGCAGCTAGATGACCTGATCTATAGTCACAAATTGTTAGTTACAGGATAGCTCCTTGCAAAACAAGTGTATAAAGCATGGTGGTGCCTGGAATGTGGTTCTAGGAGTAACTTTCTTCAATAATATAAAGCAATCAGATGTAATAATGAGCTGTCAAGAACTTCAAAGAAGGTCTACTGAAAACAAAAAGAACTGATCTTTATTATGCAAGCCCATATATGTAGATACTGGTCCAGAGAACAATTTAATAAGCAAGAATTTATGAGAATTTCAGTGGAGTATTACTGTCTAAAACTAATTATAACCATTAAGTAAAATGACTACAAAAAGCCAAAAAGTTACCTTTTCAAATGGACAATGGTCGTACTTCATTATAGGACTTGTGCAAATGAACACATCTGTGCTACGAGACAAAATAAAATGACAGGTTCCAGTAAATAGGAATCATTTTTTCAAAGACATTATATGTATTTTTTTCTCTCTTTTTCTAGTCAAAGTAGATATTCTTTTCACTTAAGATACTTGATACAAAGTCCTGCACCACTGTCAGAATCAGAAAATTGAAATATTTATAAAAGAGAAACTGGAATAAAGTTGTTTGTTCTCGTCAAGACTTATGAAAAGAAATAGGCCTTATCAGCAGCACTCTCAGTGTCTTTCTAAGTAATGAAAGGCTTTAACTGAAATGTGTAATGGTGACATACCTCTCAACTGTCCATTTTTTTGCAGAATGTACAGATTTTTGCCTTACATTTTTGGTCTGTTCCTCATAAAACGTCTGTTTTTCTGGCAAATCACTGAAGACTGAAGTCAGTAAATAAGAGCAGATTTCTTGTATTAAGAGGTTGAGAGGTATGATTGGTGAAGTAGGTCATTGGGATGAGGTACACAGAGGGGCATGATTTGCACAGCTGTCCTGATTAAATCATTTATTCATACCTTGCATGAATTGTGGTTCATTTATTTTATTTACTGATATTATCACTTAAGTGGGTGCATAGTGTATACCCTTGCACACTCAAGAGTTTGATATGAGAATTAAAAACTTTCAAGATTTTTTTTTGTGCTCACTACTCATTCAGATATGCTATTTCAAGAAACTTCTAACCTTTTCTACAAAAATGTTTGCTATGCCCTGGCTTTTTTACACATCTGTAAAAGAGACAAACCCACCCATCAGCAGGGAGATTATCTTTTATTTTCTTTTACTTTTGTTACTGCAGAGAAGGTGATGCACATGGTATATGCCAATAATCAATCACACATCCCAAGTCTTCCTTAAGCATTGTATTATTAACCACCTACGTACTACGTCAGTCTCTTTGTTAGATATAACAATGAGGAAGAATTTTCAAAGGACAAATGAAGCACTTACATTCACACCATGGGACCTTCTGAATGATGTCTATACGTCACTAAGCTTTAAGTTCTCAGTTTATAAAACAGGCCTGATTTGAAGCTCTGTCTTTCTAAAATATAGCAAAAAAAAATCAATGTATGCTGTACTGATGAAGTAAAAAAAGGCTGACATATGCATGGGATTTGGCTGAATGTTCTCATAAAAACTTAAAAAGATAAATATTATGGTCATTTGAAGCCATAAAGTTGAAACACTATTTAGTACTTAACAGTCATTTGCATCCACTCCATGGGCCTCCACTACAGGAGGTTTAAGGAATTACATAGTGGAGATTCTAGCTTGGCTGGGTCCTTCTTGCAGTTTTTTTACTGAATGGTCTGTCTGTCTAACCTTTTTACCCACTGGTTTCAATTTACAAAATGCAAATAATCTTTCTATAGGAACCTGCTAACATTTCAATTTGTATGTGTATGCTAGCAGTGACTCTTTTGTTTTGAAAGATTTCATCTTTTTTTCATGTTTGTGTGACCACAGAGTTGGTGTATATAAGTTTGAGCGGGCTTGTCCCTTAGAAAACAATAATTACAGGTTACTTTTTCATTATGTTGTTTTTTTTTTTCAGCCATTTGTGTTCAGCGAATTGGTTCCTCAACAATTTATAACTGAATATTTTGTTTTCCTCCATGGCTGCTGAAACAGAAGTTATGTACTTACCATAATGCTCCATCTGAGTTGCTCTTTCATTTGGTCTTGCACACTCAAGAGTTTATATGAGAATTAAAAACTTTATATATATAGATCTGCATTTGTATTACACATTTATTTGGTGGGCAGCAAACTCAATCTGAGAGATGAAGGGGAAGCAGGGCATCATGGGGTAGGGGCGGAGCAGCTCATATTTTTTGGATACTAAAGCTGTAGTATTCGGCTGAGTTGGATCCGATATCAGATCCTAACCCCATAGGTTAAAGAGCAAATGAAAGCAACAACTTCAGATTTAATAGTTTTAACTAAGGTACTTGTTCCTTAAAAAAATGCTTTCTGTAGTTTTTGTCATCCGACTGAATCTTCATCTAGCTCATTGGTACGGCTGAAACTCTGAGCATATTATATTTAACAAGACATAGTGGAACCTTTTACATCAAACACACCATGCAGCAGGTACAATATGTCTGCATCCACTGCAAGTAGAAAATGAGATGCTGCTTAAGGTATGGACAGTGCAACTCCCTTCTGGAAAATAAGTATTTCATTTACCTATACTGTTGGCATATGCTTTATGATAAAAATTATGATCTGTGTGGAGCTTTACAACCTCCTTGGGTAGCATCAAACACCTGTTTGTTTCCGGCAATGATAGCCACAGCTCTAGAACTGTCACAGCTACAAACGTCTGTGAAACTACAGAATATAAGGAAATGTCTAAATGTAGGCTTAATTTTTTATTTATACTTGGCATTTCTATGATGACTGACTAAGGAGGTATTTACATGGGATCCCTATCAGTTCACCAAAAAATCAGTTCAGCGAACGGCATTTTCAGTGCACTAGCATCAAACATGCCTTTCATCGAAATCTTCATACTGAGATCGCAGTACAGTGAGGATCGGGAAATTTGCCCTTTCCCCACTGTAGTGCAATCTCGGAGTTGGTACATATAATTAGCAGGGAATGTGGGGGGGCACAGCGCCCCACATGAAAAGAATTTGATGAACGGCATTTCCAATGAAATGCTGTTCTTTGAAGTGTCACTTAGATGAAGTGATATATACCCATTTACATATGTAGATGAACAACTATCACTCACTGAAAAAATGGTAACATAAGTGCTAAGACATATGTAAGCAAGAATAAAATGTCTCAATTTGGAAACAGGTTATGTGCTTTAGTCAATTCTGGAATACAGTTCCAGTGGTAAAAACTGTGCACTAAGTGGCAATGTTATGAAAAATCTCAAGATGTGTTTTTCTCACTAATTCATTCAGTTAAGACTGAAATGAGTCTTACAGTCAGCATCTGAACCACAGGTCAGATGAGTCTCCTGGCTCCTTTTTAATATTTTTTTAACAATATCATTATTGTGTAGCAAGCCAACTGTACACTAAAGATAGCATCAGAAACCTCAAAGTCACATGGTGAAGATTAGTATATAGATAACCACAAAATAAAAATAACCACAATGTCATGTAGAATTAGTAATGATCATAACTGAATAGAATTTTCATTGCTGATAGTTCAACTAATACAAAAATACCTCCTGAACTTATAATAAAAAGATAAGGATGACCACATCTAGCTCTCACTTTACCCCTTTCTCCCCTCAGTCTGTCCCTCAAGATATACCTGAAACTATCACACCTCCAGCTATCACACAAGAGCAAGTCCTAAAAGGGCCATCAAAAGCTAAAAATACTGCATCGATGGGTCATGACAATATCCCTGGATGTATCTTAAATAGCATGAAGCATGATTTAGCCACACCCCTAACAACACTGTTCAGTCTCAGCCACACCCCTAACAACACTGTTCAGTCTCAGCCACACCCCTAACAACACTGTTCAGTCTCAGCCACACCCCTAACAACACTGTTCAGTCTCGGCCTCCATACAAGTTTTGTACCACGCAAATGGAGAATCCATCCCCAGACCCAAGCAATTACAGACCCATAAGTCTGACCAGCCTCATATGTGAAGCCATGGAAAGACTTGTCATGGAACTAATAAAAGCATAGGGAACCTCCAAACAATGGATCCTTCTCACTTTGGATTCGTCAAGGGCAGGTCATGCTTACACAACCTGGTGGACTTTTTTCAGAAGATCAGCAATGCAATGAATGAAGGCAATATGGTACACACTGCATACCTCGACCTGACCAAAGCTTTAGACACAATTCCTCACTCAGACATAGTAGAAAAGCTAAATAAACTGTGAATAAACTGCTATGTCATCGACTGGATTGTTAACTGGCTCACAGAGAAGACACAGGAAATCAAAATATGGAAAGTTACCTCTGCAAAGAGACCAGTCACCAGAAGAGTGCCCCAGGGTTCTGTGCTAAGACCTCTCCTGTTTGGCATCTACTTTTCTGAAATAAAAGTCAAAACCAAAGGGCTCTGGCTGACAAAGTTTGCAGATGACTGTAAGCTAGGAGCAGTCATTGAATCATCAAATGACTTAGCCATCCTAAATAACTGGTGCCTAAACCATGGACTGAAACTAATGCCAAAAAATGCATTCCTTTGGGAAGTCATCTACTTCAGGGGACTACCACACTGACACTATGCCCCAAAGAGTTGACCCAGTTGTTTGAGATCTGGGAACTTCTGTGGACAGTAACCTAACTTTTGACCAACATGTGTCCATAGTTGTAAGAAGGTCATTCTACACTACACAGCTTATAAACAAAGGGGTTATTTCTAGATCAAGGGCTGTCATTGTCCCCCTTTATTGAGCCCTCATTAGGCTAATTAATAAATACAGACACAGGCAACAAGTGGAGCTACTACAGAAATATCTTACTAAAAGTATAAAAAGTCTAAACAACATGTCCTACATGGACTGACTCAAAGACCACCCACTATACTCTGTATCGTACAGACTGCTAACAAGTGACCTGTGTCTGCCATACAAGGCATCCTCCATCGTAATACTGATGGATTTACTGCATATCAGCAAGTCCAATGATATCAGAAATACTCTGTCTATGGATCTAAACCACTTCTGCAACATCAACAGAATGGTTTGCAGGAACAAGTATATCTTGCAGAGGATACCGTTGTTCTAGAACAGACTCCCATCCACATAAAACAAATTTCATCCCTGTCCATACTCAAGCACAACTTGGATATATGCATGGGAAACAGAAAACTTACCCCAGGACTCCCCACTACTAATGGACAGAGGCAGGTCCTAAATGCTTTATCCCATGCATTTCTCCCCTCAAATTCTGTATGGTATGATCCTAATTACTCTCATCAGAGGTAATATATAATTATCAACAATGCCAATCTCTAACCCAATGGAATAGGTTCATTCGAGCACAAAAAGGGAAACTGGTTTGGCTTAAAATTCATAGTTTCATAGTTTCATAGGTTGGTACTAGGCTATCAGCCCTAGGGCCTATACAAGCCTAGCCATAACAATTCCCTAGCTATTTCTTCCCACATTATTTACTTTCCTGGACCCCTGTCTAGCAGGGCGACTGACGTGATTCCTGGGGTGAATTTCCTTTCTCCCATCCAATCGTCAAGGTTCCTCTTGAAGAGGTCCAAAGAGGCACTCTGCTTGACATGTATGGGCAATCTATTCCAGAGTCTGGGGAGTCTCTGGGTCAGGAATCTATCCCTCCAGCATGTTTTGTTTATTGTGATGACAAGGTTTAGATCCCTGGAGCGTGTAGCTCTGAGGGATTGGGATTTCTTTAAGTGTAGCATGTCCAACAGCTCTGGGTTTGACATGGCCTTGCATGTTAAGCAGAGATCGCCTCTGAGTAGACGATATGCGACAGAGTATAGCTGGAGTTTTTTAAGGCGGTCAGCGAGGGCATCTGCTTTAGGCCTGTGATTCTTTTAGTGAGGTATTTCTGAGGCCTTTCCAGTTGTTGCAGATGTCTTGAGAGGTACATACCAAATGGGGCGTTGTATTCTATAATGGGTCTAATGAGGGATGAGTACAGTGGGACAATGACCTCCTTTTTTCTGGATGAAAAGCCCTTCGTGATGAGGTGTGCCACATAGAAGGATTTCCTGACTGTTGTGGCGATGTGGTTATCGAAGGTGAGACCACTGTCCACCTGTGTCCCTAAGTCTCTTATCACACTTTCTGTGTTTAGTGTACTGCCACCTATATGGTAATTCATGGAAAATGACCTGCAAGGGCAGCTAGCCTAGTATTTACCTATGAATATCACTTAGCCAAACAAATTATAAGGTGTTAAACAACACAGATTAGTAGTTAATAAACAACTGGATAATAAATCCACTCTAGTACTGAATTTAAATGACTTTTTTATTTATTTTATTTTACATTTGTTTACTGGGAAAGTCCAACTGGGATGAGACCCATTTTCAGCGGAGGCCCGGGGAGAAAAACTCCACATGTAGAGAAAATATACAAAAAATACATAAGTGGTACACAGGGTATTAAAATGGATTCCTATTACAAGAACGAATGTTCACTACTTCGAACTTGTAATAGGAAGCCTCACTTCTGCGAAAGTTTACTTTAACGAAAGTGAACTTTTGCGTAAGTGCACTTCACCAAAAACACCGCAGCACAGTGGAGGACATAAAAAACAAGCTATGTCCTCCACTATGGTGTCATGGACCCTAGGGTTAGGGCACGGGTTAGGGTAAGGGGATAGTTAGTAAAGCTATCCCCTTACCCTAACCCATGCCCTAACCCTAAGGTTTGTGACTATCGCACCATAGTGGAGGACATTGCTATGTCCTTCACTGCGCTGCAGTCATCACGGACCTTAGGGTTAGGGCACGGGTCATGGTAAGGGGATAGCCCGTACCATGACCCATGCCGTAACCCTAAGGTCCGTGAGTACTGCACGGAAGTTCAGTACAACTCCCGTTCGTTGTACTGAACTTCGCATAAGTACACTTTCGATTAAGTGCACTTTCACTGCAGTGAGCATTCCATGCACTATTTCGAATTAGTGAAAATTCAATCTAGTGTATGGAACCCATTAAAATACATAAGAAATACATAAGGTATATAGTACATTAGAAATTACATACTTTGCTGTTACAACTGACAATTTGTGTTGAACAATCATCTGTTACAATTTCTTGTCACAGTGTAGACAAAGCAGTTTTTCAAAGTAAACTGAAAGAAGGATTTGTAGGGAGATATGGATAGAAAAGATAAGGTTATCATATAAGTGAGCTACAGGGAGAGCGTAGATCCGAAGGTAGTCAGGGAAGGAGGAATAAGCATCACAGGACGTTTGTTGCTAGTTAGCAGGACTAGTACAGGAACACAGCCAGATGCCATTAAGATACTTTTTAAGAGCTCTTTTAAATTGGTTGGTATTTATATTGGGTCTGATGCTGTGAGGTAGAGAATTCCAGTTTTTTGCTACATGGTAAGAAAACAGGGAGTCATCTGCTGTATTGGTGGGCTTGCAGGACATGTTCAAAAAAAAAAAAATCAGTTGCCATGCATCAGTTTAATCCATACAGTCCAGGAGAAAAGTACAGTTTTGTACCTACCATAAATGTAGATGTTCGAAGATCCACATTGCTGCAGTCCTTACACTTGGGTAGTCCGCTGTCCTCGGTCGGCCCGAATATCAAAGTATTAGGCTGACGTCGGTCAAGGCGCTTAAGACTGACATCAGGACGTCAGGGTACAAATGCGCATGACCGACGTCATATCCTCAGTCTTTTCTTGCCCCAGATGTCAGAAGACCCTAAAAAGAAAGGTCAAAACCAAAAAACAGCAAAAACCAACCAACCACCCTTGCCCTAATCATATGTACAATATATACAATATACACAATATTTACAACCCAACCCACACAACCGCCTCTAACTACAGAGGGGAAGGAGGGAGGGTAAATTGGACTGCAGCAATGTGGATCTTCGAACATCTACATTTATGGTAGGTACAAAACTGTACTATGTTCTTCATCTCACATTGCTGCAGTCCTTACACTTGGGTAGAATCCCAAAGCAGAGGTAAGGGAGGATGGCAAAACTATAAAGCAGTAGGAGCTGCCAAAATGCCCTGTAAAATTGCAGTGGCAAAACCAGCCCTAGATTTAGAGTAAAGTGGAAGGTGATAATGCTTAGAGAAAGTATGCACTGAACTCCAAGTAGCTGCCTCCAAAATATCTTTAGTTGCCACCCGTCTTAAAAAAGCTGTAGAAGTGGCAGTAGCCCTAGTGGAATGAGGCCTAATCCCAGCTGGAATCTCCTTACCATGATGGGAATAACAGAAAGCAATGCAAAACCCAATCCACTTAGAAATAGTTTGTTTTGACACAGGCTTGCCCTGAGAACCTAAAGCAAATGAAACAAATAACTGCTGAGACTGCCTGAACCCTTTAGTTCTGCTCAAATAATATCGCAACTGCCTGTGTACATCCAAAGTGTGCAAATTCTTTTCCCCTTTATTTTGGGGGTTTGCATAAAAAGTAGGCAAATGAATAGTTTGGTTTAAAGCCACACTAGAAACCACTTTAGGCATAAAGGAAGGATTAGTACGCAAAGATACCCTATCCTTATGGAAAATTAAGAAAGGCTCAATCGCCATAAGGGCCTGTAATTGAGAAACCCTTCTTGCAGAGGTAATGGCCAACAAAAAAGCAGTCTTCCATGATAAATATTTCAACTCTGCAGTAGCTGCAGGCTCAAAAGGTTGTAGAGTGAGTTTCTCCAACACAAAATTGAGATCCCAAGCAGGAGTAGGAGCTCTACGTGGGGTCTTATATTCTTTGCCCTCTAAGGAATTGCTTAAACAAAGGATGAGAAAACAATGGTGGGTCACAGTCATAGTGAGCAGAAATTGCTGCAGCATGAACCTTAATAGAAGAGAAGGACAAACCTTTGTCCAGTAACTCAGTAAGATATTGAAGAGCCACACTTAAATTAGGCTCAGAAACATCAAATTCCTTTGCTGTACTCCAAAATAAAAATCTCTTCCATTTATCCGCGTACACTTTCCTTGTACTAGGCCTTCTGGCCTCCAAAATAACATTCAAAACTGGCTGTGGAAGCTGAGACCCTCCAGGGTTCAAAACAGAATATGCCAAGCTGTTAGGTGAAGAGAGTGAAGTTTGACATTGAGTAAATGACTGTTCTCCTGAGACAGCAGGTGAATCGAAGGTAAAGGCCATGGAGGCTCCCGTACCAGACTTCTCAGTAATGGGTACCAGTGCTGTTGAGGCCAATCTGGAGCTATTAAAATCATCTTTGGCTTGTCCTGTCTGACCTTTAGGAGTACCTTTGGGAGGAGAGGCAGAGGTGGAAAGGCATACACATGAAGATTGCTTCAATTGAAAGAAAGAGCATCCACTTTCCAAGCTGTGGGATGAAACCTTTTTGTGCAAAACTTTGGCAGCTGGTAGTTTAGTGGAGAAGCGAACAGATCTATGTCTGGAGTTCCCCATGACACTGTCAATTTCTGAAATACATGAGGATCCAATTTCCACTGTGGGGATCCATAATTCGTCTGCTCAACACATCTGCTAAGGAGTTCTGTGCTCCGGCAGAAACCTTGCCTGAAGATTTAGCTGTAAACTGAGAGCAGTCTCCCACAAAATCATTGCTTGCCTGCATAGAGGATAAGAATGTGTTCCCCCTTGCTTGTTGATGTACCACATGACAGTTGTGTTGTCTGTTAGAATCAACACCTGCCCTGGAAGAAGTAAATCCTTGAAAGCTATTAATGCAAATTGGACTGCTAACATCTCCTTCAAGTTGATATGTAGATGTTGTAGTCTGGCAGGCCATGTGTCTTGCATCCACTTTCCATTTAGATGAGCTCCCCAAGCTTTGTCTGAGGCATCTGTCGTTAGAATCTGACTCGCCTCTGGCCGGGTCACAGAGAGTCCCTTGTTTAGGTGACATTCCTGAGCCCACCACAAAAATTCCTTTTGAATGCAAGGTATTATCTGAATGACAGTGTCCATATCTTGGCAGTGCTGTGTCCATACATTTTTGAGATGCCATTGTAGCTTCCTCATATGCAGTTTGGCATTGGGAAGCACCAGAATACAAGATGCCATGAACCCCAAGGCTTGAAGGACTGTCCTTGCAGTCAGCCTGGACTGATGAGACAATTGATGGAAGTAAAGGGAAAGATTCTTTTGTTTGTCCGGGGTCAAAAAGGCCATCTGGGATGCTGTATTCAGTCTCACACCCAGAAAGCACATGTCCTGAGAGGGTACTAGACTGGACTTTATTTCGTTCACAGAATACCCCAGGCATCTTAGCACTGCTATCACATATTGCAAATGATGAAGAAGTTTGTCCCTTCCTTGCGCCAGAATCAGGCAATCGTCCAAATAAGGATAGATCTGTATTCCTTTTAGCCTGAAGAAAGCTATCACTGGAGCCAGAACCTTCGTGAACACTCTGGGCGCAGTAGATAAGCCAAAGGGCAATGCAGAGAACTGATAATGAGAAGTCCCAGCCCGAAAACGCAGATACTTCCTGCAACTTAGCCTGATAGGAACATGAAGGTAAGCCTCCTTGAGATCCAGAGTCACCATCCAGTGATCTTTGCCCAGCAGAGGTAAAAGCTGTTGTAACGTCAACATTTTGAACTTGGGAATGTCCAGATAAGTGTTGAGGATAGATAAATCCAAAATTGGTCTCCACGTGTTCCCCTTCTTTGGTACTAGGAACAGGCGAGAATAAAATCCTAGGCCCACTTCTGGCAGAGGGACCGGCTGTATGGCCCCTATTTGAAGCAGCAGAGAAATTTGTTTGTGAGCCTCTATTCTTTGCTGAGGAGGAACGTCTGGCATGCCTTTGAAAGGAGGCAAGGTATGGAAATAAAACTTGTAACCTTGGTGTATGATATCCAATACCCATCTGTCTTGGGTAATTAAACTCCAATTTTCCTTGAAGAGTGCCAACCTTCCTCCCAAAGGTGCTGCCAGACGAGAAGGCTCTGGCAGCTGAAAAGGTAGGTCATTGGGCCTGTTTACGAAAGGACTGGCCCCTGCCCTCACCGAAGACTGTGCAGGTGAACTCATGTTCTAGGCCTGAAAGAGCCCTGAGCTCTGCCCCTACCACGTCTAGATCTACCCCTAGACTGTGAATCATAAGAAGGGTACGTCCACCCCTTAGCAGGCCAATTCCTACTAAACTGGAGGCTGAACTTGCAAAAATCTTTAACAGTCTGCATAGACTTAGCCTTGTCTTCCATTTTCTTTAAGACTGCCTCCACAGGTGAACCAAACAACACATCAGACTGTAAAGGAGCATCTAAAATCCTTGTCTTAACATGGTCAGATAAATTCTGATCCCTCAGCCAGGCGTGCCTGCGAAGAACTGACCCAGTGGCAGCCACCCTAGATGAGGCCTGTACAGCATCAAAACCACATTGTAAAGAATGCTTACCCACCTGTTCAGAAACATGTACCAAATCTTGTAATTCTTTACACTCAATACCTTCCGCCAGAGCATCTACCTTAGACTTCAATTGAGAAAGAAGATAGTTTTGATATTTCAACATGTGAAACTGGCAATTCAAAGCCCTCATAGCTAAGGTGGAAGAAGTATAGACTTTCTTTCCCCATCTATCCAAAGCCCTGGCCTCTTTATCTGGAGGAACCGGATTTTTTTACAACAGAGGCCTTGACACCCTTAGGTCCCTGACTACCAGTTTCTGGGTCCGCCCTAGGACTCTTATAAAGATATTTATGAGCTTCAGGCACCCTGTAATACCTGTCCGGTTTAACAGGAGCAGGAGGCAAAGAATCAGGATTAAGTGAAGCCTCTGCAAACACATCTTCCACAACATCCAGAACAGGAGGTATAGCCAAAGGCCTATGCTGGGGTAAAAGCAAAAATTCCCTAAGCCTTTTCCTGGAATCAGAGAAGTCCTGACCTTCCCACTTAAAATGTTCCCTCATGGAATGAAGAGTCTCTGAAAAAGAAAAATCCTCTGGAGGAGAAGCAGAAGGAGTAGAATCATCCACATCAGAATCAGAATAAGGAGAATACTCCTGCAAGTCTTCAGCCGAAGACTCTGAAACATCCGAAGCCTGCTCAAAACTCCCCAACTCTGGTTCCACCCTAGGCCTCTTATCAGGAGGGGGCAAAGAACCTCTAATCAAAGTAATTAAATCTTCTGCCATTTTAAGCATGTGCTTCTTGGGCATAGATCCTGATGAACTAGGAGTGACACCAACAGAAGCTAAACCTGGCCTTCCTCTGGGAGAAGCCTTGGAAACAGAAGGAGAGGGCCTAACCACCCTAGGAAGGGAGGGGAGTACAGTAACCTGAGAAGCCCCTTCAGCCTGACCTGCCTCCTGAGAGGCCACATCCTGCAATAACAAAGTCTCCCCCTGGGACTCCAGAGAAACCTCCGGCGGAACCACCGGTTCCACTGACACCTCTAAAGAACCGGCGTCCGGTACGGATGACTCTTCTTGCCTGGGTTTAGCTGCTTTGTCTTTGCGCTTCTTCGAAGAAGCGGGCGTCGGAGCATCCGACGGCATAATATAATTGCACCGCTTCCCGAAGACCAACCTGGCACAATCTAACCTTCGCTTAATAGTGCGCTTATTGAACCTAGCACAAAAGCGACACCCAACAACGTCGTGCTCAGGCCCCAAACAAGGAATGCACAAAGTATGATAATCTCTATGCGGTATCTGTTTCCCACAAGAAATACAGTTATTCACTTTTTCTGACATCCGGTAAATCACTGAGGCAAGAAAAAACTAAAATATTCCCCAACGGGGTACTTAGCCAACTTTGACTCGGTCTGAAACTCCGAATTCGAAAAATTTCAGAACGCCGAACAGCACTTGCAACGCTGCTTCTGCATCGGACCATGCGGCAAAAAAGACTGAGGATATGACGTCGGTCATGCGCATTTGTACCCTGACGTCCTGATGTCAGTCTTAAGCGCCTTGACCGACGTCAGCCTAATACTTTGATATTCGGGCCGACCGAGGACAGCGGACTACCCAAGTGTAAGGACTGCAGCAATGTGAGATGAAGAACATCTATGACATCATTTCCGGGGTCCATGGGTTTCTCTTATTTCTAAGCTAAACACCCCTCCCCTCAATTTTTTTTTTTTTATCTAAAACAGATTCAACAAAATAAATCTCTACATTATTAGTAACCTCACTACTTTCAGGTGGAGACTTGGAGTTCTACTTTCTAGTAACAGACTTTTTGGCAACTAACATTAATAATACTAATAAAGCTTTTTTTCATCTCTAACCCAGTCTCTACTTAGACAAAATACAATAAGAATTGTACCTGTAGTAAGAATAATGCTGTCCTGTCACCCTGTCCAAAGTCTACTGCAGATAGCCTGATGGTATAACCAAAAGACCTTCCCAAAACATAAGTGCCTAAGGTACAGCCCCGTACCTACAATCAACTTACACCAGGGAATCATCTTAACTAAGCTACTGGGGTATCAAAATATACGTGGAAGCATTTTCATGCAAATATGCAAAAAATTCTTGATTTGGCAATACAGGTTGGAAGCAAACACAAGTAAAGTCATTTTCCTTTGGAGGTCCATTCCAAAGTCTCTAATCTAGAATCTTCTAAGTGAAACCTCTTTCTTAAATGGATATTATAGTATCTCACACACGTTACTAATCAGGTGTTTACCAGACAGACTTTCCCTATGAACTACCATAAAAAGCTGCATGTGGGGCCAAAATCCCACCACACTAGTAATCTTCATCATCTGTCATAATCTGCTTATCAAATGGAGATAGTGAAAAAAGATCTCTGACAGAGATCATATCTCTGCCTGAATACTTCCCAAGATAAGGGAGGATAGACTGAACTGACTATGAAATGGCATTATAACCCTGTGATTTAAGTGAAAATATTTAGGCATATGGGCCAATGAATTTAACAACTACTTTTCATCTAAACAGTGGAGCAGTATGCCATGTTGAGTGATTTATTGCTATAATGGCTAAAGTACTGGGAGACATTGAAAAAGGACTGTAGGAGGTGAGTATTCTGTTTAGGTCATCCACCAGGTCCTCTGAAGACTGAGCAACTATAACATTCACTACCCTATAAAAAGGAACCCCAAAAAAGACCATCTGAACTCCCCTGCAAGAGTGCACCAGCTATATCATCCTGCACAGGAGCCTACCTGATCCTGCCAGCCAAGTCCAATAGTCAGCACAGTTTAAATTACAAGGAAATATATTACATCCCCCTGCCCAGCTTGACCAGCATTTCCAGACTCAAGAAGGGATGAAAGCTTTTCCATTGCCTGTTTCACTGAGGAGTGCTGAAATGTGGAAAAGTGACAAACATTCACGAGATCTAAGAAGGTTACACACAAAAAGAACTTACTTGCCCACTTCATCCGATGTTTTACATTTCTTACCAAGCAGCAAAGTGGAAAATGTTGGCTTCTGAGTCATGTTCTAAAAACATGAAATCACAGAGACATCTACCTCAGAAGACTTAGTCAGGATCTCACATCAATAATGGGCAGACTTACAGAGGGCATCGTTTTTTCCTGGGAAGCCAAAGGAGAAATATCCTGGTACTTCCTGGTTATGTATAAGGCACTTACAAGGTGAGGTGACCAAAGGCTTCTCCTCCTTCCTCCTCAGTGCTCATTTAGGCATTGCTAGAAGGAAGGAACCTAGGCCACTGCCCAGTATATGGTGGAATTTATGAGACTAAGAAGAGCTGTTGGAAAGGGTGGTGTCATCGTTTTTAGCCTTCCTATAAGAAATGACTTCAGCATACTCCAGCTCTTTGTAGCATGCAGAGATGATGGAAATCTCCCCAACTCCAAAATAAGCAATTTCATGACATATGTGGTGTCAAAAAAATACAATGTGGATGAAAGTATTAGGTGACAAAGTAGCAGCATTCAAGGACACACTTGCCAAAAGTCACACAGACTTGAAGGTCATGTACTAAGTCTAGTGCTGGCATCCAGACATACTCCCATGCATTCATGTACTCAAAAGGACAGGTCCCAAAAGACCTATACCAAGTATATGATGTCTAGGACCTAAACCATGGGCCCTCCTTACTTTGGCCATTGGATGTTAATGGTGACAGGTGGAGGCCATTGAATGTTAATGGAGACAGGTGGAGGCATGATGAAAAAGAAATGCAGAGACCTGAGTACCTCAACCAAGCTACTGTCAGGTGGCTTAGGGGGCTGTTTTCTTGTATCTGTTTGTCATAAATGTGTTCAAACTTATCAGCTAAGGAGCAGATGTTGCATTTTTCCCTGTCAGCATCCCACAAGATGGTTACCAGAGAAGAACTTCTCCTTAGTCTCTTGTCATCTAATAAAGAAGCAGGCAGCCATGAACATGTGTCTTCATTAGTCAAGGGTAAAGATCCAACATATGGGAACTGAAAGGATGTCTTAACACTTACCTGCAGGAAGGTGTGACTAGTGTTGGCCCTCTGTTTCTTTAACCTTTTGATAGTGCTGTGGCAAAGGCCTCAGGCTGCAGTGGGGGCACTTCTGATTCCCATGCTGGGCACTTTCAACTAATGCTACTCTCCAGGTAATACGATAAGCTAGAAGCTTTCCCCATGTGCAACCAGAAGTGGCTAGACTAACCTGCTAGCACTTATGAGAGTATCCCTTCCTAGATGGGAAAGAAAGTACATTATTGATCCTTGCATCCGACATGGGGCGTTATTCATGACAAACTCCAAATATGTGTTTGTTTGTGTCTTTCGGCTTTTGTAAAAGGCGAAAATGAACTGCTTGGCACAGGTGCTAGGTGGGCTGTCCACTGCAGCATGTGAAATCACAATGTGTGCTGGTAAAAGGCATCTGCAACCCCAATATTGGAGTTTCTGAGAAAAACATATGCTGAACTGGAATGGAAAAAAAAAGAGATAAACCCAACTACATACTCACCGAGGATAATCCTAAATAAAAAAATGAATAACCATGAATAATAATACTAGAGTTAGAAAAGCTGACAGGACTAAAAAAATGTCAATTAATGGGAACATATGCATAATTTGCACATTTTAAAAGAATAGCATATTCTAGCACATAAGAATACCAACCAGTCAAAAAAAGTACAGTTGTGTACACTTACCATAAATGTAGATGTTCGAGTGTATTCATTGTTGCAGTCATTACATTTGGGTTTTCTGCTTGCAGGTAGTCCTCAGTCGGCCTGATTGGGTCCTGCATCAGTTGCTGTCCCTTCTTCCATGACATCAGGTCGTCTGGGGTATAAAACATGCAGCCGACACCATTACATCAGTTTTTCTTGCCCCAGATGTCAGGTGCCCCCCTAATGGGAAGCAATTAAACATAAAAGCACAAAGATATACCTACAACAAAAAAGCAAATACACCAAAAAGGCTTTTAAGCATAGTAAAGGAAAGTAAAGGTATAGCCAAAAGAAGTTAAGGGGCTGGAGGGAGGGTAACCAGGACTGCAACAGTGAATACACTCGAACATCTAAATTTATGGTAAGTGTACACAGCTGTACTATGTTCTTCATGTTTCACTGTTGCAGTCATTACATTTGGGTAGATTCCCAAACCTATGGTTGGGAGGAGGAATTTAGATAGCATTAGGGCCGCTATAAGGCCTTGCAAGACTGCAGTGGCAAAGCCAGCTCTGGATTTAGAGAAAAATTGGAAAATGATGATGCTTGGTGAAAGTATGTACAGAACTCCAGGTAGCAGCTTCTAGGATGTCCCTGGTAGGGACGCCTCTGAGAAACGCTGTAGAGGTAGATACAGCCCTGGTGGAGTGAGGTCTGATCCCCTGGGGGATAGGTTTTCCATGGTGCTTATAGCAGAAATTAATGCAATGGCTTATCCATTTAGAAATGGTTTGCTTTGAAATAGCCTTCCCCTCTGCCCCTGCAGCAAATGCCACCAGCGGTTGTTCAGATTTCCTTTGAGGTTTAGTTCTGTCCAAGTACAATCTAAGTTGTCTGTGCACATCTAAGGAATGCAGTATACATTCCCCTTTATTCTGTGGATTGGGAAAGAAGGTTGGCAAATGAATGGACTGATTAAGAGCCACACTGGATACCACCTTGGGCATGAAGGATGGATTGGACCTGAGTGACACCCTGTCCGCATGAAAGATGATGAAAGGTTCCACTGCCATAAGGGGCTGTAATTCAGATACCCTTCTAGCTGAAGTGATTGCTAAAAGGAAAGTTGTTTTCCAAGAAAGAAATTTTAAGTCTTCAGTAGCAGCTGGCACGAAAAGAGGTAGAGTGAGTTTCTCCAAGACAAAGTTAAGGTCCAGGCTGGAGTTGGAGCTCTCCTGGGTGGTCTCAAATTTTGGCCCCTCTGAGGAACTGCTTGAGCAGTGGATGAGAGACGAGGGGAGGTTCCGTGTTATAATGAGCTGAAATGGCTGAGGCGTGGATTTTAATGGAGGAAAAAGACAGGCCCTTGTGAAGCATCTCAGTTAAGTATTGTAAAATCTGAGCTAAATTGGGTGCTGCTGTGCTCATGCCTTGAGATTAGTTCCAGGCACAGAATCTTTTCCATTTTTCAGCATAAGATTTTCTAGTACTAGGCCTCCTTGCCTCTAAAATGATACCCATCACAGGTTTGCTGAGGGATGGTAAGGAGAGACTAAGTAATTAGCCAGGCTGCAAGGTTCAGTGTTGGAAGCTGAGCGTGCAGAATCTGGTTCTCCTGCTGAGACAGCAGGGAAGGCGTCTGAGGCAGGTGCTATGGAGATAATCGTAACACACTGCGCAGGAGGGGGTACCAGTGTTGTTGCGGCCAGTCTGGAGCAATCAAAATCATCTTTGGTTTGTCCTGTTTGATTTTTAGTAGTACTTTGGAGAGCAGAGGTAGAGGGGGAAAGGCATAGACCGATAGGTTTTCCAGCTGAAGAACAGAGCATCCACTTTCCAGGCTTGTTTGTGGGGAGTCCTTGTGCAAAATTTGTCCAATTGGTAGTTCTGGGGAGAGGCAAACAGGTCTATATCTGGGCTCCCCTATTTGCTTGTCAACATGTTGAAAATCCTTGGCTCCAGTTTCCACTCATGTGGGTCCATGAAGTTTCTGCTTAGTCTGTCTGCCAGTGTATTTAATTTTCCTGACAGGAATTGAGCTTGTAGGTGCACTTGGTAGCTCAAAGGCTGTGTTCCACAATGCCATGGCTAGTCTGCAGAGGGGGTAAGAATGTGTAGCTTTTTTTTTTTATTCAAACACTTCTAAGCATAAGTTACATTAGTGATGTTGTAGTACTAAAGAATACAGTGACAGTGGCCAGAATCTTATAAAAATAAACTATTTTATTTATCTTCAGCTCAATTGCTTTCCCTAAATTCTGTCTGACTGATGAAAAAGAAAGTGAAATGTGAAATGCTAGTTACGGAAACTAAGTGTAATGATGACAGATACCACATAAGGAAAGAAGGAACAGATATGAACTCAGCTTATCAACTGATCTGTTAGGTGGTCTGCACTAAGTAACAGCTGCAAACCCTCTTCTAACATTATCCACTATAGCACATTTCAGAAGTTTCTCATGCTCCACTGCTCAGTGGTATTACTGCCCCTAAAGCACCATGCTGTAATATCATGGCACAGATGGAGGAGCATGATCAGCCCTTGTACCGCTCACCTCAATCTCCATCCAAAGAGAAAGCAAAACATTCAAGACAAGTGGTAAAGGAAAGATGACATTACTCACACCAGTGAGACAGAAGGAATGACTCCGCTGTCACCAATGCTATGAGGTGATACTAACACTGCTCCCACTAGGATCTCCAAGTGACATGATGCCATCATCTGTGATATCAAGATGGCTGGCAACAATGGGGTTTGAGTCCCACCACTGCTGATAAAGGATGAGATAATAACAAGAAACTGTACACAAATCTATTTCAATAAATAAATCAGAAAAATACAACCGGGACCCAAGAGCAAAAAGGGAATATGCTCTGTTCTCGTGGGTATGGGCTTCCAACATTTGCACACAAGCAGTGCATACAGCTGAGTCATTGACCAAGTATCCAGAGACCACTGTCTCACCACTAGTAACTGCCGTTCAAAGTATTATTTATTTGTACACACACACACACACACACACACACACACACACACGCACACACACACGCACACACACACGCACACACACACGCACACGCACACACAATATTCACCTGTGAAGGCTGGCAGAATTGTCTAACTTCACAGTTTTCTTCCTTGCACAGTAGTACTCAACTACCTCTGATTAGTCAGGGGCTTCCAGTTACCAGATTCCCTTACATCAAATAATCTCTTCCACTGGTAGCAGGTGAAAGCAGTTTAATGGGAGACATGTGATATACAACTTATTAATCAATAATGTAAATAATGTTTACCCTCTTCTCAGATAAACATCAGTACAAACTTTTAACAAATAAATAACTGATTACAGCCATAACAGTTTTAAGATTAATAAATGAACTTTACTTTCATAATTCATAACTTCATAACTCAGTCACTATCTTCCTTCATAGAGCAGAACCTGTGGTCACTACAACTGACCCCGATATTTTCAGGAGCTCTGTCACAAAGCCCCACACCTACAAGTTTACTGAGACTTTTGTCACTGTTTCATAGCCTGTGGTCACTATATCTGACCCCGATACTGCAGGAGGTATGTCACAAAGCCCTACACCTACAAGTTTACTGAAACTTTTGAATTGTTTTATAGTCTGCGGTCACTACATCTGACCCTGATATTGCAAGAGCTCTGTTACAAAGCCCTACACCTACAAGTTTTCCGAGACTTTTGTCATTGTTTCATGCAAGCATATTTATCTTGAAGAACTTTGCTGCATTAACTTTAATCAGTTAAATACATGACTGCTCTGTGAAACAGTAGGACCCCTTACTAAGTTGGCCATTGTTTCATTTTGCTTGACTAGGAGACTATACTGCCTATGCCAAGTATTTAGTCTCAGGAAATGACAGAAAACCTGTTTTATTTGCATCTATTTGTTATTTGCTTTGTTCTGGCTATAAAGTGATTGCTTTCAGTTATACATTGACCTATAAATTGACCTGAGGGTAATCTTGAAACCTTCTAACTTTACATCCTCAGACACACTCCCTGACTCCTTAAGAGACCACCTACCAGCCTATACTCACAGGACTATCACAACTCAAAAAGCAACACAAGTTCAAAGTATACACAACCTACAAAAATTCAGCAAAGAGGTATTTAATGAATCTCTAAAAGCTATAGACTGGTCCATCCTAAAAAGACTTCCCCTTAATGATGCAGCTGAACATTTCAATAGCATCTTCCTAAACATTCTTAACTCCCTAGCCCATCAGCAAACAAAAAGAATAAAAAATAATTAAGCCCCACGGCTCACCAAATCATGTAAAATTCTAATGAAAGACAGGGACAAAGCATGGACTGTCTGGCTAAAGAATAAAAATGACATAAATCTTCAGTTATACAGTCAACTCCGCAATTAAACAAAAAGACAAATATTGCATTACAAAAACAACCCTAAGAAATTCTGGTTCTCTGTAACGTCATTTCTCAACACAGGAAATAAAGGTAATCCCAATTCATACCCCAATATACCACCGGTTCAAACAGCCACCAAATTCAACACATACTTTATATAGTCCATATCCATTCTAAAAGTAAACCCAGCTCATCCACCCTAACTCACTACTTCTACTAATACTCCCAATACTAACCTCTACCCACCCCCACACATTACACACACACACACACACACACACAAAACCAACCCCTCACTCATAACCAAAAACCAAACCATCCCCAGCCTACTTTTCAGCCCATCCCTTTATCTTAGATAAAAAAACTGCTACAAAAACTGAAACCTTGCTCTCCCTCAGCAGACAACCACCCACCAGAAAAAAAGCTAAAGCTTGCCACAGAGGCAATGGCATTCCCTATTAGCATCTTAATTAACAGATCCATAGCTGAATCACATGTCCCTAATCTAACACATTACCCCTTTACATAAGGGAGGCAACTTCACTGACATCCCAAACTTTCAACCTATTGCAATCTTGTCACCCTCTCTAAGATTTTAGAAAAATGTGTGCACCTACAACTTCTCCACCATCTTACACACAATAACCTACTTTCCCATGCTGAACATGGCTTTCAACTTGCACACAGTACCTCAACATCCTTATTATCTTTCATGGACTCTTGTCAACAAAGTCTATGACACTGGCAATTCTGCAGTGCTTCTAGATTTGCCAAAAGCATTTGACATGGTATCTCACCCCAAACTTCTTAAAGAACTTTCCAGTGCTGGTCTATCCTCCTCCTCCTCACTTCAGTGGTTTTCTAGCTACCTAGCTGACAGACAGCAAGCAGTAAAATGGCAGGGTTCTATCTCTCCATATTACATCACCCCCACAGGTGCACCTCAAGGAACCATCCTTGGCCCATTACTATTCAATGTCTTCATCAATAACTTACATACATCCTCCTGTGACGGCACTCTAATCCAATACGCACATGACTCCACTAGCATCTGCATATCAGACATGTTAATTCACCTACAATATATAACACAACAAGCGTTCACTTCCAAAGAATCATGGCTCTCCAATGCTGAACTCTTACTGAGCCCAAAAAAGCACAAAGCTCCTTCTCTTCACCTACAAACTCGATAGTGCCAACAAAATGAACTTCAAGATCTTGTCAGCCAACAATACTGAATTTAAACTGGTTCAGCATACCAAATTACTAGGTGTCAAAATTGATGACATTCTCAAGTTTGACCTGACCTACACGTACAAAACAGTATAAAAAAAAAACAACACCAAAACTAGACATGCTATACAGAAATAAAATCTTCCTCACAGCAGCTACCAAAATTACCCTGCCCAAAACTTACCTCTTGCCCTCACTGTTATACGGGGCCCCATTTCTAACAAACTTACAGAATTCACTAACAAAAATAAAAATTGAAAGGGGCTTTAACAAAAGTGCCAAATTTGTCATAAACACAGCCCCTCTAACTCATCACTGTAAAGCCCTACATTCCCTAAGATGACCTGAACTCCCCCTCCACCTCCAATATGTACAACTTACTACGATATTCTACACCATCAACAGTTCACTATCTTGTCCTGCTCTTAGCCCATTAATCAACTTTTATATCCCAAATAAACATCTGAGATCTGAAGACAAACATCTCCTCACAATTTATAAACCCAACAAATCCCCCAGGCCTACGTCATTACTCCTGCCCTGTGGCAAAATTATTTAACTCCCTTCCTTTAACTATCAAAACTGCTACTAACCTGCATTCCTTCAAAATCTCTATAAAAGAATACTTCAACAAAGCTTGGATTTGCTCCTGTATGAGCCCAGGCTGAAGTACTCTTATACCTTTTCCTACCTCTACTCTCTTTATCCCCACTACTAACTTATCCTACCCTCCCTTCCTCTACACATACTCCCCTGAGGTTACACTCATACATTTTCAACATCTATTCCTACTATCCCCTCTATCACATGCTGCCCTTCTCTACTCGTACTATCCTACGCCTACTATCCTACGCCTTCACTAATATAATCTGTTACCATATTTCATGTCCTCTAGAATATTAATAATCATTATGATAATCATCTATTATGTAAATAATGATGCATCTTCCTATTATCAGGCTTTCCATATCATTTATGCTTGAACACTATGGCTTTATTATGTCCGTTGAGTTTTTATTCTGACAAACTAATGTATAGTTTTTCAAATTTTGTGCTTGAATGTAATGACTTTATTATGCCTGTCTAGTTTTTCGTTTTTCATTCTGTTAACCATATGTATCTGGAGATTTTCTCCCTAGGTTCCCACTGAAAATGGGTACCTTACGACCCAGTCAGACTTTCCCAGTAAACAAATGCCAAATAAATAAGTAATAAAGAAAACAGTGCAAATACAGATTAAAACAGTAAAAAAGTAAAAAATATATAATAATAAAACTTCTGACTCAGCCACGTAGCAATTGTTAACTTTTTATTATTTAAAATAAAACAAAAACAAAAAAGAAAAGCACAAAGCTACTTTCATACGCCTCATCAGACAATTAAATAGTAGTAGTGTGAGTATAGAAGGTATAGGAAGGCTTCAGCAGATAAGTTAAATTAATCAATTATTAATAGATAACATAACACAAAAAATTATAGAAAGAAAAAGAACAACAAAAAAAACATTGAACAGGGAACAGGCATGAATGAACATGAACATGAATATGCTGAATGGACAACAGTCATGATGAAACGCCGTATTTTTTTAAAAAATTTTAAAATTAAAAAATAAAAGAATATGTATTTAATATGTATATACATATATGTATATATTGCTCTCAAAAACGCTGCAACATAATAAATAAATAATAAATAAAGTGTAAACTATGGTAATATGGAAATGTGCAATGGTTCTTCAAAGCCATAATATTTTCTTTATTCAAAATTGAAGATAACTATGTCTGATTATCTGCTATATATCTATAGAAAAATTTCAAGTATTAAAAGTATTTAAAGAGCTTATAAATTTGCAATTATCTTTTATATTTATTATATTATTATTAATTATATCATAAAAATAATAAGAAATAAACAAATAAACAAATTGCTAAAAAAAATAAAAAAGTAATTCAGTTATTCAATATATATATATAATATATATATAAAATAATAAAAAAAAAAAACATGTAAAAATTAAGATATAAATATAAATATGTTAATAAATATAATATAATATATATATAAAATATATATATATAATAATATATAATATAAATATAAATATAATAAAATATATATGTATTAATAAATATATATGATATGAATATATATATGAATATAGATTTATAAATTCAATAAAATTATTTTTAATTTATAATATCATTAAAATATAAGTAGTATATGAATAAGCAAAATGCAAGAATAATGTAATTATGCTGTAATTAAATAAACAAAAAATATTGTTATTAACAACAAAACAAAATAAAAAAAAGTAAAATAATTTAAAAAAATATTACTAAAAATAAAAAAGGAAAAAAAAAAAAAAAAAAAATATCTCAGGAGGAATTATTCAGGATCGATTATTCTGTTATCAATTATTTGATATATGTTCAGGATATAGCCTCACTATCTAAGTATCCATTTAAGTTCATTAAGTTCTAAATGATTTGATGATCACCATTTGGATACAGTTACTCTCAGTTACTCTTACTTCTACCAGTTGCTGGAATTCAAAACACAAAAGTGAAGGATTCAAAATCACATATTCAGCTTTTTTTTCTACTGATTCATTTCTCTTCCTTATATCATATTGATGATTATAAATCCGTTTGTAAGGTTTCTTTAAAATGCATGTATATAAAATGCATTGCAGTGTGTGTAATTGAAACTTACTAAACCTGAGGTGATAAAACAATTTGCTCTAAAAACTGGGTGAAAGGCATAAAATGAGTTTTAAAATAAATAAAGTTAAACAATAATATATATAACACAAACAATTTGCTAATGATAGGATAAGTTCCAAATTGGTACATTACTGTTTGGATAGGTGTTCAATAATCTTGGTTTTGACTTAAGATTCTAATTACTTTTGGATCAATTATAAACCTATAAACTATGTGTGGAGATTCAAAGTTCTAACTATTGGTTTATCCAACCAAAATTTCATGAAGTCAAATTATTTTTTTTATGATAATTATGCTCTTAGTATATGTAGTAGATAATTAATCAGTATAGTTGATAGTTTATAATTAGTATGGTTTGTTCTATTGTTGAAGTTAGAAGTCATTAGTATCTATGTTCAGATAGACTGTGATTGACTTCCTAGACTAAACCATGGTTATATCCTCTTGATAAAATTTCTTAAAACATTCATTCAAAACTCATAACAGTCAGCATATCAGATTCTAATCAGTTCTTTTTTGTCAATGCAAAGATTTATAAAGTGGTATAAATGCTTTTTTTCAAATATATTTATTATTTGGATTTATGGATATATTTTTCAATATTTCAAAATAGTGTTTTTTACTACAATTTTTTATACAAATTAGTTATCAATTTCCAAATTATAATCAATAATGAGTAGGAGTTCAGTAAAAAGGGAAAAACAAAACTAAGGTTAAAACAGTGCAAGCATACCTCCCAACATACCAAATTATTCGGTTTTACTGAGTTTTGGGGTCCAAATGAAGGGGTGCCACAATTCCCAATTCCTTTTTTCGAATATCGTGCTGTCAGAGCTGACATCATCACGTGCACAATGACGTCAGCTCTGTCAGGGCTACCAGCCAGTCTGAATTGAGCTCAAGGAGCTCACGTTGTCATTTCCAGCTGGTCTGGCTGCAAATGCTTTGTTTGATTCCATTTTGGATTAACAGCAACAGCACTCATTTTGTTTGGGGGAGTCAACTGAAGTGGATTAACAGCACCAGTATCTGTGTGTGTGTGTGTGTGTGTGTGTGTGTGTGTGTGTGTGTGTGTGTGTGTGTGTGTGTGTGTAAATGTCCCCATGTAATACACCTGGTGGCTAGAGGTATTCAGGCTCAAGCCCTGTACCTTCAGTACAGGCTAAAAAGAGCCTAAAGTCCCTAGACACCACCATTTCTGAGCTTTGTCCAGATTTTTTGTACTAAGAGTTGAGAGCTATGGTGAGAAGTGAGAACAGAATTTGTACTCTCCGTTAATGGCTTTGTTGTTTGTCCAGGTTTTTTGTGCTAAGAGTTGAGAGCTATAGTGAGTGAGAAGTGAGAACTGAATTTGTATTCCCCCATTATTGGCTTTGTCCAGGTTTTTTGTGTTAAGAGGTTGAGAGCTATGGTGAGAAGTGAGAACTGAATTCACAAAATGATAGTCATTAAGTTTCAGTCTACTTTTTTAAGAAAACTGCTGATTTGGCATAGTGGTATGTTGCTTTGACTGTAGTGCATAGGGTCCTGGGTTCAAGACTTGCCAGTGAAATGCATGGTGGTAACAACATTTTATTCTAGCAACTTTCCAAAATTATACAAGCGATGTTTAAAATGTGTCCCTGGTTTTTGACCTTTTGCCCCCCCCCCAAAAAAAAATTGAAGTTGAAAATAAGTGTGAGAAGCTGTGCAAGATACCTATGGCTTATCCTACTGTCATTCTATTTATAATGTGGGTGTGGAAGTAGACTTTTATGATGGAAATGTTCTGAACTGGGCAGTTTTGTCATTATTGGTTCATGCATTTTGTTTCATTGCCTACAGTACAACCTACTAGAAAAATGTTCAAACAATAAACTTAAAATGCACTCTGACTAACAAGTGTGCTGTATTATGCAAGGAATATAACTTAATAAAGTCAGGAAGGTATATCAAAGAAAAGAACACATGTATGTTTCTTGTTTTGTGTGCAAGGAGCCAATGATTTGAAAACAGCCCAAAGGTAATCTTTATCCACCACTGGCCAGATGCATTTTCTTTGGATGTGGTGCGGGTTTCAATGCTATTTCAATGAATGTGAGTTTCAAGGGCAGAGAAGTTTTAATGCCAAGTCTATTTTCATTGTGAGACAGTATTGCTTTGTTTAGCAGATGTCTGTTAGTATATGTGCATTGTTGTGCTGCAAAATGTAAAAATAAAATCCAAATAATCATTGTTCACAGGTTCATAGGTAGGTACTGGGCTATCGGCCCTAGGGCCTATACAAGCCCAGCCAAAAAGGTACCCTGGCTTTTGCCACCCAAGAAAATTATTTTCCTGTGCCACTGTTGAGCAGAGCCACAGAAGTGATCCCAGGGGTGAATTTCCTATTTCCCATCCAATCATCAAGATTTTTCTTGAAGAGTGCTAATGAGGAGCTTTGTTTGATATAGATAGGTAGTTTATTCCAGAGTATGGGAAGTCTCTGGGACAGGAATCTATCCCTCCAGCATGTTTTGTTTATTGTGGTGACAAGGTTTAGCTCCCTAGAGTGTGTAGATTGGAGGGATTGGGATTTCTTTAAGTGGAGCATGTCCAACAGCTCTGGGTTTAACATAGCTTTGTATGTTAGGCAGATATCACCTCTGAGTAGGTGAAATGCGACGGAGTAAAGCTGGAGTTTTTTGAGACGGTCTGCGTAGGGCATCTGTTTGAGGCCAGTAATCCTCTTTGTGAGGTATTTCTGCGGCCTGTAGAAGTAAAACAGTTTGCACACATTAGTGTTTATGGTAAATGGGGCAAAATTGACAGGGAATGGGACATTAGAATGGCTGCAGGGGGACTCTGGTGCCATATTTTGGTTGTCTGTTCTTCAGTTTGTGTTTGAAAGTTGGTATCCCGCAATTCCATTGGATTGGGTGGGGTTACGTAATTATGTATGCAAATTAGATGTTATTCAGCGTACAGATTTGTACCTATTTTTCATGGGCCTTGTCCACATTTGTGATGTTTCCAGGTTGAGAGGTACGAGTGCAAGTACAGCTTAAAACATATGCAGGTTGGCACACACACAGAAATAAAATAAAAGGCAATAAAATAGGCAGGATTCATACAGGAAAAACCTAAGCCCCAGATACCCAAATTCCCTAGCTATTAGGTTACTGTAGAAATGCTGTCCTTAACTATCATAAGTTATATCAGAAGCATAGCCTTGTGCTGCTACTGCAAACTAGCACCACATCCCTCAACTCTTCAAGTGAAGAACAAAAAAAAAAAAAAAAACAGGACTTCCCCCAGCTTCTCAGCTCTCTAGCTCTCAAGTGAGGAGCAAAAAAAAAAAAAAATCTGGCACACCAACTAGGTTCCAGATATAGCTCCCCCACTCCACCCTTGCCAATCGGTCCTGTTTCTGCTCTCTGCCCCCGACCAAACTGTACAGTTTATACCACACACTGTACAGTGCTCAGGTTTGACTGAAAATGCAATACTAGCTTTTAAAATCTGGTATGCATTAAAGAGCAATCGCAATCAGCCAATTTTGCTCCCCAACACTTTGTACCTAGGACAGTTGCCCCTTTACCCCACCCTAGTTATGCTACTCAGCTAAATAAAGTTATAACTAGTACTCATAAAAGAGTCCACCACAAGCAAGACAGCATCAATTCCTTTCTAGCATAGCACAGCACAACTATATACAATGTTTTTTCCCCAGCCCCCAATGGTCAGCATATGACAATATTTTCTGATATTGGAGAAAAGTCAGAATTACCTACCATGAAAATAAGAAATACATTTAACACACACTGACATATTAGTAATTTACATGCTCACTTTGATAGAAACTTTGTCACATAACGTGTTTAAATATTCAAAGAAAGCACAATACTTTAGTCAACTAAATATTCATCCCTTGCTGAATACAAAAATTCCCTTAAAATGATTGATCCTGTTACTGCAATAACTATTGCAATAACTGTGACTTTTAATCATACAACATCAACAACTCAGTCCAAGTTAATCAATTATCCTTTGTAACAGCAAGTGCAGTAGATTGTGTCTTTTTTTAATTTCTCCATGTCTTTTGGGTTTCTAATACCATGACTGGAATGGACCCCATTCCTAAGTCAAAATATGATGAAAGTTCATGAAATTAATATTATTTCGGTCTTTGATATCAGCCCTAAATGCTCTTTGCAGCATCCGCAATGTGCCCAGTAATGACTCCTGCAATTTCTATGGGGTTACATGTATTGGTAACATGTCTAAATACGATTGTAGATTCTTTTTTATAATACCCGTTGCTCCTACTACTATTGGAACTGTCTTGGTATCTTTCTTCCACAATGCTCTCATTTCTGCCTGCAAATTCTGATATTTTATAACTTTGTGTCACTTTGTACGCAAGACACTGTAGTCACTGTGTGTGGAGATTTCAGGGAGCAATGCTACTTTTGTCTTCTTTTCATGGACCACTAGATCCAGTTTTCTAGCATCTATCTTGGTAAATGGGTGATCCCACATATTTTCAGCCACTTCAATACCATAATGTTTGCACAGTTCCCAGTGCAACAGTCCTGCCACGTTATTCCTTACTAAATTTTATTCGTATTTGTTGATGTTTTATTGTTGATCCTTCATTATTTCCCAAATATTTATACACTCCCTCTTGCTCAAATTCTTTTATATCACATTCTTGTCCCAAACTGATGTTTTCTTGGTGCTGCAGTTTTCCTGCTTTAAAGGTTGCTTTGGCACATTTATCAAGACTAAATGACATTCTTATAGCATCTGAAAATGTTTTGACAATTTGCAATTGTGCTTTCAGTTCCTCATCTGATGAGCTGTACAGTTTTAAATCATCAACAAAGAGAAGATGAGAAGTCTTTACACTTTGTTGTTTTCTAGGAGCCAAATTATACCCATGGCCTACTGTTGAGTAGACAGCAAGACAGAATAACAGCGGTGACAGAGAGTCACCCTAGAATATCCCCCTTTGAATTTTTATCCTTGGAATAATAATTTGTCCTTTAGCATGGCTTAATTGCAAAGTGGTCTGCCACTATTTCATAGTCACTGTAATGTAGACGATTTGTGTAGGGTATATTACACATTTGTAAGCACTCTTTTATCCATGAATGTGGGATTCTGTCAAATGCTTTTTTAAAGTCAATCCATGCCATACTTAGATTCTTCCCCTTTTTACAGTTCTCCACTATGACTTTATTTAACAACAAATGAGCCTTTGTTCCATATGACTTTCTTTTATTGCCCTTTTGTTCTATTGCTATAATTGAGTTTTCTTCTAAATGACTATAAACTCTGTCAGCATCAATTCCAGTGTATAGTTTATAAATCGTCGGAAGGCAAGTTATTGGTCTGTAGTTCTTAGGGTAATTTGCAGGTTCACTCTTAAGAAGTAGCATTGTTTTTCCTGTTGTTAGCCAGTTTGGTGCCTGTTCAGGGAGGTCATATAAATAGTTCTTACTCACAGCTAAATCTTTGGGCAAATATGTTAATACTTTTAACCAGAAGTTAGGTACTGCATCTGAGCCTGTGGTTTTCCAACTGGAGGTTTAAGTTTGTTTCAGTCTCTCTGGCTGTTACTTCATCCCATCTCATATCCTGTACGTTTAAACTTCTTATTCTTTCTTTTAATTATTCTATACATTTAGCATCTTTGTTATGTTCCACAGAATCTTTATAGATAATTCTTCAAAATGTAGTGATTTCTTTTTTTTGGTGGTCTTTCAATTCATTTTACCTTGTTTCCCAACTCTCTGTAAAACTTCTTTGGGTCATCAATAAGTTGCTTATTTTGGACTTTTCCTTTATATTTATCTGTGTATCTTCTAAGTTTTTCCGCCTGTGCTGAGATTTTTAGCTTGCTATTTGCAATAGTGCATGATAGATCCTGGTCTGTTCTAATACTGCGCATTGCTTTTATTACGTCTATCTCTCTTAGTAGTTTTGTTGATCTGTTCTCTCTTCTATATTTTTCTAACAGTGAAACTTCTTGTCTTAATTGCTTTTTAGTTTTCTCTATTTGGTAATAACATGATGGTATTTGATTTTTCCCTTCCTTACCCTCACTATCCTGTGTTCTTGCAGTAGGACTTTATCAGTTATTAATTTACAGCACAGTAATACATCCTGTTTACTTCCATTATATCACATGGATCTCTATGGACAGTCCTAATTACTGTGTTCATTTGTTTTATCAAACTTCTGACTTCTGTGATTTTGTTGGCCTTCTCTAGAATACTTCTTTCGTTGATCTTAATATATCTATCTCTATTAAATCAAGCAACTCTTTTCTTAGCTCATTTTCTTCTAAACTGAGAGAAAATTTTTTATTTTCCATTTCCTGCGGGCATTCTATAGAAAATTCTATAGCATCTTCCTGTGGCACATTATCTTCAATTTCATCTTGTGCCATCCGTTGCTCTGTCATATGGGAACGTACTGGCCTATCATTCCTCAACATTGACTGTGTCAGAGTTTCCTGTTCCTTCCCTTACTGTCCAGCTTCAAGTGAACGTTTACACTCTTTTCCTGTGGAAGGCTCCAAAATATTTTCATATGGCACCTGACCAATTGCTTCCTGTTCCACTGGTTTCCCCTTACTTTGGATATCCATTGCTCCATCCTGTTGTGGTGCTTTCTGAATTAGATTTTCTACACTGAATCCTTCACTTTGCAGGTACTCCATAACCTCAGTTTCTATTTCTTTAACTTCTCGATTACTAATCTCCTTTTCTACTTTTCCTCTGTCTTCTTATTTTTTTGTATTGAAAGTTTTCCATGTCAGGATTCCTTTGCCTGTATTTTTCTTCAAATATTTTGGTGCTGCTCTTTTTGTATTGGTTAGTTTTGCTTTCTCCTTTGCATAAATATTACACCATATTAAATCTCTTTTTCTTTCCCATGTCCATATTCCTTCTTCAGATGTCTCCTGATCTTCCTGCTTCTCCTTACATTGGGATTCACTCTATCATGCTGTGATGTAACCTGTGTTAGACCTTCTACACAAAATCCTTCACTGCGCATGCACTCCATAACTTCAACTTCTACTTTACTAATCTTCTTTTCTACATTCTCTCATTGGAATATTTTTTTATTGTGAAATTTTCCATATCCGGATGCCTTTGCCTGTATTTCTCTTCGAATATCTTTGGGGCTGCTTTCTTTACACTGATTAATTTGGCTTTCTCCTTTACATAAATACTGCACCATATCAAATCTCTCTTTCCTTCCCATGTCCATATTTCTTTTTTATACTTTTCAAATATCTCTAGGTTTTGTTGTTTATATTTTTGCACTTCCTCAGGTGCTTCTTTTTCCAAACAGATCAAAATTTCTTGATATACATACTGTTTTTCACAAATCTGTTGTATTAATGAACACAATTTTTCATTTGAAGCTTCTGATAGTTTTTTCCTGTGGAAGTATTTTTCTCTCCTCTAATTTCTCTCTTAATCATTTTGTTTATCTTGTATCTGGAAAGTCTGGGCTTTTTGCATAATAGTAACAATACATAAGTTCTTTCTTATCTTCAATAGTCTACTTTATCATCTTTATGGCTCTTCTTTGTCCTATTAGTATTTGAGATTTTTGTGGACTACTACTTCCTTCTACAACAGGGGGACCATCCTCCCCCTGGGCCTAGTCCCATTGTAGGACTGTTTCTGTATTTTGAGGATTCTACACTGTCTTCTTTTCCAGTCCTGGCACCAGTGTGCCTACCAGGATTGGGCACTTTTTTATTCTGGGTCTTGTGCACCCAGCTCCCTTTTTTAATTTTTAACTGCTTCTGTCCATGTTATATGCTATATAAATAAGGTCTATATATTAATGTCTTTTTGGTGAGATTTTGTGAAAAACAGGGTCCACCTCACTAAGGTACTCATCAAGACTTGAGGATAAATTCAATTTCATCTATAATACTCTCCTTTACTTGCTGACTTATCTCTCCATTCGGACCCCCTCACTCCATTCAGACCCCATCTCTCCATTCAGATTACACAATGAGCCCCCTTTTCATGTTGTTGCATGTCACCACTTACCTCTCAGAATTTAGCAGCTTAAACAAGCAAACCACAGTGTCATATAAATTAAAATGAAGTTAATTTTTCAGGTTCATCATTGAAACAAGCTTTACATAGTTAATAGTCATTCAAGAACTTTCTTCACAGCAGAACTATTCATGTCCAAATGCCCCTTACATGGCTGTTCTTTTCTCCCAACTTATGCCAGAAAAAGAGCCCGTCACCATCACTACCGCAACCACCCCACTTCCTCTTTGATCAGAATTAGGGTCCCTGTCCTCTCCCAGTTCAAATACTTCACAACAGTCATCATCTTTTCAAGGATGAGAAAACACTAGATCCTCACCCACAGTGTGTAATATAAACAGAAGCTCATGACAAGTATCCAGAGCGGATTGAGACAAGGTAACCAGTTATATTCATGGCAGAAAATATTTTTAACATGGGAAAGGGAATTTATAGCTTAACTATTTTGTGACAGTATCCAAACACATTATCCTTTATTGCACAGTGGTCTCCAAGAAAACAAGGCCCACCAGCACTGGCCTTCCTTCCACTGTCATCATTTTTATCAGGCTACCACAGCTGTGGGAAAACGCATTCTTTTTCATAATTGGTATCAAACTGAACAAAAGTCGCTACCAACTGACCACACATCCTGTCTGTTACAGACTACAGATCTTCTCAATGTCCATGACTTTTTCAAGGAACCAGTGCATGTTGTCTTCTTAGTTTTAATTCCAAACAGTAAATTCTCTCTTCACTTTCCAAAATACCACTGAACCGCAAAGGACTTCTTCTTGCTTTATCTTCCCCCAAACTCATTAATTTTGCACAGTACAGATGACTGGGCTATCGGCTCCTCACTGGCTTATTCTATACATCCACCACTCTCTGCTGCAGTGGCAATACTGAATTATAGTGCTCTTCCAAAAACTTCACTGGACTCATCAAAAGATGTCCCAAGCTGTTTCATAAAATAGTTAAAAAAAACTGAGACCGCTTTCATCTGTTCTCACACAGTTTCCACAGCACTATCTAGATCTCGTTTCAAAAGCTGCATAACTGATACACAACCGTCTTTTTTAACTGAAGCCAACTCCACATCCACAAGATGCCCCTTACGTTCCTTTGATCATCCACAAGCATCTCGACTTCAGTTTTTCTCAATTCCAATAACAGCATCACACACAACCAATAACTTTATGTTACCAAAATCACATACTAAAACAAAGAATAAGCTTCATTCCTTATTCTGCTCCTTATCTTATGCCTGTCACTGGCTCATTACCTTTATATTGACTGATTGTTTTTCTTACCTTGTCCTCCGTCTCCTTGGCTCTATTATTCTCTCAGCTCCCTCTCCTTTCTCACCCCTCCCCCATTCTCTTCTATTTCCTTTCCTTTCTTTTTCCTGTCTGTTTTCTCACCCCTCCCCTACTTCTTACCCATCTCCCGCCCCTAAAACCATATAGTGACGCCGGCTTCTATGGCTCCATTTTTAAATACCTCTTCTAGCCTTCCTGGCCTGTGCTCCCATAGGCTGCTGGCCCCACACATCGATGAGTACTTCTACTACTCCAGTGCTGTTCTGTTGGAGTTGTGTAAGTTTTTTGCTACCATTTCAATAACCAGCTTATCAGCATTGCATTTCTTCCTATATGTGCTCCTGTTATTCACGACAACCCACACATTATGCTACCAATTTAGGACTTCTAAGTGAATTACTGTACGCTTAGAGCTAAAGCATAGTGTATCTGTTTACTCAGAAATGTGTTTTTTCAATGGTCTCAGTGTTAAAATTTAGCTCTAACTGCCACATTATTTAAGTGCAGCTTATATTATTTAACCGAATTGCTGTACGTTCAGAGCTAAAGTATATGGTATCAGTTCTCACAGTACTGTGATTTTCAATGGTCTCAGCATTATATTCTAGCTCTATCTGCTTTATTTTATTTTTATTTCTCAGTGGTGGCGTTTGGAAGCTTGCAGTCACTGCTTCCATTCGGTACGGTTAGATTCTATTTGTCCACGTGGTTACAGCATTTCTCTTGTTAATAGTTGTAGTTAATATACTGTGACCTAACGTAGTTTGAGTCGAACTACTATTTGATACTGTATTATTCGTGGACTGGATATCTGAACCTGTAACTCTTGTGATGGTCTGACAATTGTATTCTCCCATGGTTTTCTTTAATGTGCTGCAACTAATGTGAGTGAATTATACTGCCAGTAGCATTATACCTTTCATTTTTTTTTAATGCAACATCTGTTTCCCTCTTTGTACTTGCTGTATAGTCCTGTTTCACCACTAGTGTCTTTCCCTACTCACTCTCCTCCCTCCTAACTCATGCATTACATACATGCATGCAATTCAAGATCACTTCAACAATTTGAACTTGCTATAGGAACTGTAGTGAATCTTCTTTCCCTCTGAGCCTGTAACTGAACAGTAATCATTTGGTTTGTTATATTCTTCTTTACAGCCAGCTTTTGCTGTGGTCCCAGCTACTCAGGCGCTTCCCGTCACTGTATGATTACCCTGCCCTGGAAATAGCTTCAACAAGATCTCTGCACCTCCCGCTTTAAAAGAAAAAAAATAACAAAACAGAGCAAACAAACTATACAAAACTCAACCTCTCTTCATTATTGTAGAGTGTATGTATCTAAACTGCGTTACTGTTTTACTTTATCTAAACTAGTAACAGTACTGCCCCAGTAAAGGGCTCAGCCACATGTTCTCTAGCAGCCTGTTTCAACTATAATCCCCTTCTCCCAGCTGTCCTCCCCATTCCTGGCTGTTTCTTTTCTTTTATTCTCCGTCTCCACCATACTGCCATTGTAAAGTTTGGCCACTAGTTGGCAGTGTTATCCCTTTCCTTCTTTTTGCAATTTAGCTACCCAAGCCCAGTTAATTATTCTCCTCCCGTGCATTTTCCGTGCTTAGACCTACTAGATTTAGGTGCACTACAAAAGTAAGATTTCTGCTATAGATCCTTTTGGTTCACCCTGTGTAGCCATTGATTATTAAAACAAAATAAAACTTCTAACTAACTGACATTTATCAAGTAGAGTGTCCCATAGTTGTCCCTTAAGTAGCTCACAATAGATTTGACTTTTTTCTGTATTTTCTCCAGCTAAAAGTCTGTCCATGGTGAATAAGCTTCATTCCTTATTCTGCTCCTTATCTTATGCCTGCCACTGGCTCATTACCTTTATATTGACTGATTGTTTTTCTTACCTTGTCCTCCATCTCCTTGGCTCTTCCCATTCCGTTCGTCCTTCCCTCCATCTCCTTGGCTCTTCCTGCTCTGTTTGCCCTCTGGGCTCACTATGCTCCCCTACCCTACCCCCAAATCCACCCACTCCAACACCTCTAGACTTATACTTAAACCACACCCACTTACTTCACTACTCCTCCAATCCAAATACTGTATACATAACCCCACACCTCTCCCTCCACACAATCAACTCCTAACATAGCTGTCACTATAACTTCTAAGCTCAAACTACCCTCGTAATCTATACACACAAACATTATGGCTACTAAACTAGTCACCAAACATTATGGCTACTAAACTAGTCACCATTCTAACACTAATACTAATTCTCATCTCCTTATCCTATTTATACTATCTTACCACACCTCTACATACCAACCACAAACCACCCTTTCACTCAAATACCTCATCCTCTCAGCAATATACACACACATCCATCTACATATCCCCTAACCTTTATTCCCTCAACAATATTATGCTTTTCACTTATAGACTTAGATTCTACCACAAAACTACTTCTCCAATCTTCACCAACACTACATCAACAAACTGTACTAATTACAAACAGGATGCTAAACAACTTATATACCTCTTCCCCCTCATACACCACTTTATCTCTATACTTATCTCTGGGGACATACACCCAAACCCTGGCCCTTTTTCCTCACAGATCTCTACATCCCCATCTCTTCCTCCCCACTCTGCAGGCAGATCTCTCCACTTCACAGCATTAAATGCTCAAAGTATATGTAACAAAATCCCCAACCTTCATGCTTGGCTTCTCCACAATAAACCAGATATTCTTTCCATCTCTGAAACCTGGCTTAAACCACACATAAAAGATTCTGAATTGACTCCTCCCAACTATAGCATTATCAGAAATGACAGAACACAAAAAAGGGGGAGGTGTCGCTCTCCTCTACTCCTCATCACTCTCTGTCATCCCTTACTCTAAAGCTATTCCTAAATTTGGAAATGCAGAATTAATTCTAGACCTTCTGCAAGTTAATAAAAATAAATTACTCTGCATTGCCACCCTCTATATTCTCCCCGGAGACAATGTCCCAATCCTCAAGGACATCCTCTCCTGGCTCTCAACTAACATCAGTAACGAGACTATAATTCTGGGAGATGTTAACATTAACTGGGAAACAATTCAATCCCCATCCGACTCCCTAAATATAAATCTTTACACTTCACTCAACTTATTAACTCCACTACCAGACCTTCTAAAGACTTCCTTTCTGGTAGTACCTTAGACTGGATTCTAGTCTCCCACCCTCACTACATCTCAAACAGTGGCACTCTTCCAGACCCAATAGGTGACCACCTTCCTACTTTTGCCCTTCATCTTCCCTCCTCCTTACAACTTTCCGATACCTACATCTCCACCCAATACCTAAAAAACTTTAGCCCCAATGCTTTTTCAAATGTACTAAAAAGTACCAACTGGAACCCACTAAAAACTCTACCCTTGGACAATGCTGTCGCTTACGTCAATAAAACCTTCTTAAACTTATTAGACTCTTTCGCTATCTGGAAAACAAAACGCATCGAGTAACTCCATCCCTTGGTTAACAAAGAATACCCTAGCCATAATTCGACCCTGTGATAAAGATTGGAAACACTACCACAAAACTAAAACTAGCACTTCCTTTAATGATTACAAAACACTCCGCAACAAAGTAAAAAAAAACTAATTTACTCTGATTGCAAAGCCTACTTTTCCACCCTCCAAACTCATCACAACAATAACCCAAAAAAATTCCCGGATGGAATCTCCAGTCTTCTCATTCCAGGTAAAAAAGAAAACCCCTGCCCTGATCCAAATGCCGCACACTCAGAGTTAGCTTCTCAATTCAACTCATTCTTTATTGACCATCTCTAAACTAACATCATCCTTCACTAAAAACTTGCTTCCCCTCATCAACTCTCAAATAACCTGACCCCCTCCAATACATCTACCACTCAACCTCCACCCTTCTCTATGAACCCTATCCCCATCTCAACCATAAAAAAATACTCCTAAAGTTAAAACCTTGCTCTAATGCCCCTGACGAGATACCCTACTACTTCCTAAAGTTCGCCGCAGAAGCCATTGCCTTCCCTATCTGCATCCTAATAAATCGATCAATTTCAGAATGCCATGTTCCTCAGCTCTAGAAAAAGGCTTATATTATTCCACTCCATAAAGGTGGTAACAATAATGCAATTTCCAACTTCCGCCCCATCGTTATCTTGTCACCTATCTCTAAACTTCTCAAAAAATGCATACACTTCCAATTACTACCCTATCTTATAAATCATAACCTTCTTACTCCTACCCAGCATGGATTCCGACCCAGCCATAGTACCACTACCGCCCTCTCTTTTCTAGAAACTGTCAACAAAACCCGCTACTCAGGTCACACTGCATCTACCCTATTTTTAGACCTCTCTAAAGCCTTCGACCCCATATCTATCTTACACCTCCATTAACTGGTTCACCAGTTACCTATCAAATAGGCAACAAGCAGTTAAATGGCAAAAATCTATTTCTTCATTCCAAGACACCCCCACCAACGTGCCCCAAGACTCAGTTCTAGGCTCACTTCTATTCAACATTTTTATTAATGACTTTCACTATGCCATCCCTAACGCTAACCTCATCCAATATGCAGATGACTCAACAATAATCTGTTCGGCAACCTCCATTTTCTACAACTAATTAACCCAAGACGCCTTCTCCTCTACTGAACAATGGATGCTAAATAATTATCTAGCACTAAATACAGCCAAAACTAAACTACACCCCTCAAAAAACAGGACCCTTGATAAAAACTCTTTCTCTATCACCAGCCAAAATAACACTCCTCTTGAGACAGTGTCCACTGCTAAACTCTTAGGAATTCTCATTGATGACCAACTAAAGTTTGATAGCCATCTTAATGCAAATATCAAAAAAACACACAAGAAACCTTGGCTTTCTCTATTGGCATAACCGTTTCATTTCTCCCTCCACCAGACTCACACTTGCTAACACATACCTTATCCCTTCTCTCTTGTATGGTGCGCCTCCATCCTTACCAATCTGCAATCCTCCCTCAAATCAAAACTCTCATCCTGTTACTATAAAATTTCAAAATTTGCTACTGGCCACAGATCTAATACCCATCACTGTATCTCCCTACGCCAAGTGAACTGACTTGAACTGCCCAATTATCTTACCTATGTTCAACTCATCCAAGCACACAAACTTATTTTCAGCCCCTCCCTCTGCCCCTCCCTTGCCTCTACCTTCTAAATGCACCTTCCTAACAGATGCCTATGTTCTAACTTTCGAAATTTAATCAAACTACATAAACCTGCCCGCCCTCCAGGCAAACATTCTCTCTCCTTCTGTCTAGCACGACAATGGAATTCTCTCCCACCCCTTCTCCGTACCACAAACAGTCTCTCTCTTTAACACTTTACTTCACTCACACCTAATCTCACAATGAGAATGTTCTTGCTCCCATCCAACATAATATCCATGACTACCATTCCTCTCTACCTTTTTGCAGCCTCCTTAGCCTATATTTTTCTGATGGAATTAGTTATCTTTATACTATCAACTTGATTGCAAAGAGAATGTTGTAGGTACTTTCTCCAGCTAATCACTAGTCAGTTGTATTTTTTGTCTATACCTTATCAAGTATTTTGTATACTTTGTAACTGTTATGTTTATAAATTTATACTTGATTACTTTGTATTAATGGAGCTTTTCTCCCCCAGGACTCCACTGAAAATGTGCTCCTCATGGCCCAAAAGTCCATCCTGGTAAACAAACTGCAATAAATAAATAAATATATTTTAAACACAGCAAATCACTTTACTTAACTTTAACCCATCAATAGCTGAAGAGAGCAGCCAACCTCATGAAACACCATATCCCTGAATGCACTGGTGCAAGGGAAATTGTGATACTACTTTTAATGGAAAAGCACGGTGTTTTGCAAGAGACATTAAATCAATTCTTGCGAAACAATAGGCATGGTTCACTAAACACAAAGGCCTGAAGCTCAGAGATTATGAAACATCTTCCATCAATTGAACTACAGTCATCAAATCTGCCAGCTAGCAAGAATGAGGGATGGGCAAGTCTGTCAGTCATGAAGTTAAAGTCCCAAAAAGAAGAGGGGTAGTTCAGTCAGAATGAGATGCAGAATCCCCCTCAAGGGACTGTTTAATTAGCCAGTGTTGGGCCACAGGTCTGTCCTCCAAAATATTATACTGTGCAGAGATGTCAGATATGCACCCTGATCATGAAATAACTAAAACCCAAAATTACACAGATGTTTAAGATAAGTCAAGACAACCTCTAATCTTACCAAGTAGGAAGCCTAGGGTTCCTGTGCATCTAAATGGAGAATGTCTTTCATTTAGCAGAACAGATATAATGAATGGAGGGTTTTCTGACCGCTTTTACCACCTCTGATAACCTCACTGGAAAATGTGGAGGCAGCAGATAATCTCAAGTAACATACAGGTCCTAAGGTGTAGTGTGCTACCTCTACAGTCAAGGGGGAGGGTTGGAGTATATGTTTCTTGTACTTTCACGGACCTGGCATCCCAAAACCACATCCTTCTCGGTCACCACTGTACAGCAAGGATAGGTTTTGGTCCTTTTCTGAATTCTGTGCATAAGGACAGAATCAGCAGAAAACAAATAAATGCAAAGGAATCCTGCGAAAAGCTCAGATTGAGCATAAACCTTCAGAATATGGAGAAGATCTTTAGGTGAAAATTTTGGTCTCAGTCATATCCCACACTTCTGTAAGACACCAACAAGACAAAGTTACTAAAGTCTCTGTTCCAGAAGTGGCTAAAACTCCAGTATAAAAAGTTTGCTAGTACATCGGCTACAACAAGTTTGGTCTACTACACACTACCTGTCCTGCACTTCATGTCTGAGGACAGAGTACAGGAATATGCTTTCCTTTATCTTAATGCAGGAAACCATGACTTTGTTGTACAGCTGTAGTAGAAGGAGGTTCCATTTTTTTTTTCTTTTCTTAATCCCCATAGCTGACCACCTGCTGTAAACAGCAGCTCCTTGCCTCATTCACTGGGTCTATCAGACCCACTTTAGCCTCCCCTGGGCTCAACCCAACCCACATCTGTGGCTGGTCAAGATGATTGAGGATATTGGTGCAGCATCCTACTGCTGCTGGGAAGTGTGCCCTGCCCCCAACCATCCTGCAGCTGCCTTGCGGATTCTATAATTACTGCCTTTGGCATGTGCAGGCATATTCCCCCTCTCATGTGCATCCTCCTATCCAACAGGTATACTGCTTGCAGCACAGAGCTCACACAAGGCAATGCTGCTACTGCAGGGAGTCTACGCTACCTATCTTTTCCCAGGATGGGTGAGTAGATGCCATCACCTCCTCCCATCCTCTCTCATGTAGCATTAGTAGAATACAAGTCATCTGGGGGGGGGGGGGGGGATTTATCTCTCTGTGCCATGCAGCCACTAAGCGGTTCTAATTTTAACTCCACTTACAGGGCTGTTCGGTCATGAAGCACTCCCCATCACCTTGAAATTGTTTATGTACAGCAGGAACCCACTTCTCCTGAAATGTAAAGAACCACAATCAGCAGGACCTGTGATGGGATGTACTGCAGGAAACCAAGACCAACATAAAAAAAAAAAAAAAAAGCAATTTACACAAAAGTAACTTTTGTCAACCAGACTTGGATATTCATCAGGTGTGATATTCCACACCTGACACTGACAGAATCCTAGATAACGTATTGGCATCATTCTCTGACAGGATATATAAAAGTACTTTTATTTATTTTTTCATGACTTCAATAAGATAACAGAATCCTTTACATAATGCCATACTAGGAAACATGGGATTGATTTAGCTTGTTACTAGTTCTACCTGTTCAAGTCACCTTACCACCAGTCAAACCAAGTTTGACTGAATCATGGCTAAAAAAAGTGAAGAGATGTCTACACTCTCAGAGTACTGCAAAATTACAAGAGTGAATAGAATCCAATCTTTTCTGCCTGGTCACTTAAGATAATGACATGTCCACCTATTATAATAACCAGACACCTAACCTTGTTGCAGAAAAGATACACGCTGCACGGTGCATTTACTTCTCCTCAGTCACCTGTACTATGTGTAATAACTTCACCACAGTTCACAACACTCTGCTTTAAGTTCACGATTATTTTTTTCCTACAACATGAAGAAGAATAGAAGTTCCCAGGACTCATTCCTCTCAACTGTACCTCATTACAAGGAACGTATCTCATTTGGGGTCTTAAAAAGTTCATGTTCCATGAAGTTCCACATTGAAAGGTTCTGTCACATATTCACTGTTACGGATTTTTAAACAGACATCCACAGCAAACATAAATGAATCATATGAATTCATTAAAAAATCTTTTTTATATGTAAAACCAGCATATTTTACCCATCATATGACCTTCCTAGTTGAAGCTGTTATTAAACTATTAATATGTGTTCCACATTTTTCCCATTTGTTCCCACATTAGGAGGGCTAGTGTTCCTCATTTTGGAGGTGGAAGGTTGAGATCTAAGAGTGTGTTATTATGTACATAATTTAGACATCACAAAAAGGAATCCCTTTTAGCAATGGTGGAGGAAAACAACTGGATTTCTGGCTGACGAAAACTAGTTTTTCAAACAGGAAACATTATAAGACATTAAAGTCCAGCCAGTGAAATCTGTCTCCAGAATAGACAGAAACCTTTTCTCCCACCCTAAATGCTTTTGGCAAAGAGAAGTTATTGAATCCCATCCTGCTGATACTCCTCCATTTCTGTTGGTGCGTCTTTGCTTACTCCCTCAGTTGCCATTCAAGGTCTGTTCCAGGACTACATTTCAACTAGTATTTGTGGCCTTAAACTTGCAATAAACTGCCATCCCATCCAGCACTGGTTTTCTGTCTTGGATCTGTTATTTGCTGAGACAGGTTTAAGCTCCACCATGACCCTGAACAAGTTAAACAGGTTATCAGTGTATGACTGAACCACAGTCAGCTGACCTCTGAATCTCACTTAAATGTTGTCGTCTGATCCATCAGCGATACTTCTGCTTTAAAGCAGTAATATCATCATCAGCCAGGAATGTTCTGGAACATCTTCCCTTTAATGGAAATAGAGCTAACAACATTCTACACTCAAAGTTTCTTGGGACAGGTGGTGCTGTCACTGTTGCACCCCTAGTGCATATTTTTAATTTGTCATTATATCTTGAAGCAATACTCTATGCACAGAAGGTAGCAAGTATTGTCTATCCTGATACTAAAGGTGCAAAATCCAGGATGCCCTTGTGACTTCAGACCCATCTCCATCCAAACCACATACAAAAATCTCTAAAAATTATGTCTACATACCCAGACTTTCTCCGAACTACAAGCACAAGTTTTGCCCTAAGCATAGCAAATTCACTTCTCTTCTTAAATATCAAGTACAAAGATTTTTGTACTATTTCTTTCTACTGCAATCATGCCCTCATTATGTAAAGTGGTCTTTCTGCTTTTAAGTTACAAAGCTTTTTACTTTAGTTACATCACTGGACTTGTGTTTATTAAGTTTAAAAAAAATTGTGTTGATATGTAATGTATGCTGAGCAGCTATCCAATAACTTCCTGAAAACAGTCTGTGTAGTTCCAAACTGCGAGGTATTGATTTGAAGTGAGACTCTCGCTATGCCATGAGCATTTTACTATCAAAATGTTGAAACTGAAAACAGTTTTGAACAAAATTACTGACTTGTTTATCCGACTTTGGTAATACTGAATTAAAAAAATGTCAGAAATGGTAACCGTGGCAACTGACATTTAAGCACTGGAAGTTCCAATGTCAAAAGTCCATGTTACCATCAACATTTTTGTAGAGGGCAAGCTCCACTGCGCCTCGCATACCACCTGCATATTATATATACCAACTCTGAGATTGCACTACAGTGAGGAAAATGGAACATTTCTTGATCTGCACTGTACCGTGACCTCAGTTCAAAAGCTCGATTTCATATTAGCAAATGTGTACTCACTTTCACTAATATGAAGTCATATATTTTCAGTTCGACATTACGGTTGTTCATAGAACACACGCTCGACCAACTCGTTTTCATCAAACTGCATTTCCACATTTTGACTGTAAACAACCAGAAAGAGGTACTGAAATGATGTTACTTTCTATATTAGTGACTCTCATTAGCTGTTCTGAGCACAGCCCAGACCTACCCCAGGACTTCCAGGGGAAGCTGGGTCTGACCAATGCCTGTGTTGCAGCAGATTTTCCTGTATGTCAAGATTTTCAGATCTGGTACTGCTAGCGGAGGGCTAGATCGACATCTAGGTGGAGCTGCATGGCCATATCCAGTACAGAAACGCTACCTGTAGAGTGACATGGCCATCACAGGTCCATTCTTCCCATTCAAGATGATGGACAGGCTTGAAGAACAAGTAGTCCACCACAGAATAAATCCATTTTTAACAGAACACTGTGAACCATCCCCCACACAAGTTTGGCAAATGGTTCCAAGTACAACAAACTGTGTCTGTGTAGTCCTAGTACAGCTACACCTGTATATGGAACTCGGTACTGCAGGTAGTCCAGTTTCTCTTTAGGTAATACCTGTAATTGCTAGTCCCAGATATAGGTGGTATTTCAGTCTTGCTGAGAACCCCATTCAGTTCAATGAAAGGTTTTCATTCCAGGACTAATCCAGTTAATATATATGAACATACTTTGCTGTAGACTATCGCTGCAGTGATTCAAATACCTTTTTCTTCCTAAGTGATCGCCCCATGGTTGACAACTGTTTATTACAATGTTATATTTGTGTTACTACACTATATTACAATCATTATACACTTTACTAGGAATGCTATCCTGTTCCATTTCTCCTTTCTTATGATTTATTTTACTATAAATACATTTATTTAGTAACTGGTTTATTACCTGATTGCCTGAGTAACTAACTGTGCTATAGTCTGTGTCATTTTATGGGCTGAAATCCGCTGCAGACTACGAAAGCATGTCTATGCACCACAAACTGTTTATCCCCCACTACTGCTTCAGTGAAATACAAGAGCACTTCACTCAGAATCAGAAAATATCTGTTAGCTGCTCAGCATGCAGGAAATGCAAACACTACTTTATTAAACTTAATATAGGGTTGAAGTGAAGGAAAAACAAAAGTAAACGCTAGATAATTTTAGAATCAGAAAACCCACTTTACAAGATAGCATTAATTACTAAAGTAACAGAGAGGAAAACATCTTTGCACATGATCTTTAAGTCACCCACGAGTCGTGGACCACGACATCCAACATTTGTGGACTCCAGCCTTCTGATTGGTGCTTTAAATATTAAGCTAAAAAGTGGCAGCACAGTGGAATAGAGGGATAAAGACCTGACTATGATGCAGATGACCTGAATTTGATTAGTAGCTTGGGGACCTGAGGTGCTAGCAGGGAAGATGGGTAGGAAACACTTGCAGGGCACATAACACAGTTTGAATTTTTTTTGGTGGAAACTGGGGAAAACCAATGCAAAGTGCTTCCCAAGGGTAGACGGGGGTGGCTTGCCAACATCAGCCACTTCTGAAAGTGAGAGGTGGTTTGGCAAGTTCTGCCCACTTCACATCCCACCCACAGAGTGTTATCACTTACAGAGCCACAAGAAGTGAATAGGGTTTAAAGTAGACCCCAAACTACATCACACCCTGGCAGCAACATGACCCTGCTCTGGGATACTTCAATCATCTCACTGGTCCCCAAGTATGAATCAGAATAAGTCTGGGGGTGGAGGGGATAGACTGGTAGACCCAGTGAACTAGGGGAGGCACTGACAGTAGCCAATGATCAGCTATGGTGTGCAGAGCAAAACAAAAATAAAAAGTATTAACCTAAAAAATGCCTTTAACTCTAATGAGTACTCCATTCTAATTTTTCATTTTGAAAGACTGTGATTAGGCAGGGGGGTTTTGCCCCACACTTCTCCCAGAAATGCAAATTTATTTTACCTGTTAAAAATATTTAAATGAAAATGATCTATCCAACTCTGACTCAACAGACTGTACCATTTTTGATTCTAAGACAATGTTTAATTTAAAGTAGACTAAGTATATATCAGAGTTCCCTGGTTCTCCATCTTAGACCCTTTATTCTCCTTATTTACTGCTCACTGCACCTGAGATTTTGAGTTATTCTTCATCACGGACATAGCTGATCCATCTAGCACCCGTTGCCAGTCCGCAATCTGATCCCACCACCACCCCATCGTGCCCCCTCAGTCTGGCATTCCACACCAAGACCCATTCCCGTTTCAGCTCTTAACTTGAAAAGCAAAAAAAAGTCAGTTCCCTTAGTCAGGTGCTCCAAGCCATATTCCCACCCCTCAGCTCTTCAACTAACAGTCACTGGAGAACTGACTCTACATTTTATTGAAACTGAAGACGGGAGTTGGATTGATAACCAAAATGTTAAATTAGGGCAGTAAGTAGTATCTGAAGAACAGTTAGACAACATCAAGAGGAAGGCTCTGCTCAGATATGTCGGTAGACTCAGAATTTTTCAGGGAGAAACAGTGGAGTTCACAAGGTCTGAAGAGGGTGATGAACCTACACATTTTACTGCTGAAAAAATATAGTGATGTTTGCTTGTAGAACCAATCAATGGAATATGTGGGGAGAGCTTGCTATGTACAATTAAGAATGATTTTGTAAGCATTTTATATATTGTCTCTCTTAAATCTGATGTTAACATATCTTCTATTACTATGTATACTACAGATGCTTTGTTGGTTTGCTGTATTTTTGCTTTATTTATTTGTTTAACATTCTTGGAGCTTTTCTCCCCGGGACTCCATTGAAAATGGGCTCCTTCAGCCCAATGGACTATCCTGGAAAACAAACTGTAAAATAAATAATAAATAAATAAAACTTTTTCCCCATTTCTCAGTGAGGCTCTGAGGTTATTACCCAGTGAATCCCTGGAGTTAAGTCTGGTAGTCGTTATAAGAATATTTAAGCAGCTCAGAAATGTTACTGTTGAGACATTTGACAGGACAATCAGAAACAGTGTGCTGTTCAGCCAAACCCCATCAGGGATTGTAACAAGAAGGTAATCAGGTTCTGCATGCTTTTGTGCAGTTCCAGAGTGTTTTTCTTAGTGAACCAGCCACAAAGATGGTTGAAGTTAACTGGGATCTGGATCACAAGGCACAACTGGATGTGTTAGATCCAAGAACAGTAAGACCTGGAGGGAAAAAGAAGTGTAGCAATGGTGGTACTAAGAGAGTAGCTAACCCCCTCCTAGGCAAGATGTTAGGGGGCCAGATCAGGAAGTGCAGTTCCTGCTTTCTTTCTCTATAATGGCATTAGATATGTACTTCTGCGCTTCATGTGTGGTAAGATGTAGGAAGCCATTTGCTGCAAATAGCTCTTTCAGTTGAAGACCTGTGGGGGCACCAGACTATTCTTCCCCAGGTTACATGCACACCATCAAGGACACCTTCCACTTTCTCATACTTCCCTCACATGAATGTGCAGTACTCACCCTGCTGACCTACACCTGTTACTGCCCTCGCCTTCAAATGGATTAGTCATGTCACCAATCCTTCAAGTATGCAGCTGTTTTATCTGACCTGTGTCCAAGTGCAGGACTCCAGTTACCTATACAGTCATGAACTGCAGTTTACTGAACTACAACTGTTGCATCACACATGCGTTTAGTCAGTGAACTCAGGAAAACAATAAGCCAAAGAATGGAATAAAGGGTCTGGTCAGAAAATAGTTGGTATAAAAAGGATACTCTGTCGATTGACAATAAGGCCAGGGTTTGGAGAGCAGAGAACTGAAGTGACTATGTTCACAGGAATATGCAAACCCCTGAACAGCTATACATAAGTACATGCACTGCATGACAAAAGCTCCAATGGGATTATGTTAGAATACTCCCTCCTACTCTAAGGTACATTGATCATTAGTGAGTTAGTGTCGAGACCCACATTAAAAGCAACTGGACTTCCAACTGACAGCAGCTGGAAGACTCAGCCAGGGATGCTGGGAGTGAATTTGTGATGTGGTTCACCCATTCTAAGGTAAGGAAATCAGCTCAGTCCAGAGCATGCTAACTGTCTAGTGGAAACTAGGTATTCTGAAACAGTTGGCAACAATCATTTACCAAGTAGTGTACATACTGTGAACATGAAAGGTGATAGAGGCATAGGAAAAATATGCATGGATGGGTGGACCTGGTACTGTAGCAGTCCCACTTCTCCAGGCAACTGTGGCATAACTGGTGTTAAGGTAAGCAGAAAACCTTAACGTCTGCTTAAAAGAGAGGTCTCTGTACCTGGGGCAATGTGGGGAGATGTTAATGGTCAGAAGGCAATGAAGAAAAACATGAAAAAAAGTGATAAAATCAGCGACATTGAACAGCAGAAGACTGAAACTAAAAGTCCACATCTGCATAATATCAAAACTGTGAACAGATGAACTGAGGTTAAGAGGGCAACTTTCAATGCACCTTCATGTGGGAAGCTATGCCCCCCACCATGCTGTTTAAATATCCTAACTCCAAGCTTGTATATCCTCAAGGAAAAGTGCAAACACACAAGAAGCTATAGTTCTAGCCTGTATATTCATAATTTTGGCATTATGCTGATTTAGGCTTTTCATTTTAGTCTTCTGTTTTCTGTCTTTTGGTTTCTGACCTTCTGAACAGAATGTCGTTTAACCATACTTACTGTAGCTAGTGACTCCTAACTAACCAAACTGTGCTCATTCTGTTGTGTGACAGACACATACCAGTCACATGCAGCACTGAATATGACAGTATATAATGTTATACTCACTCTGTTAGGTTGACCATCTGCTTCACAGCGGTCACTGCACCAGGAATGGGATCAAGATCGAGGAAGAAATCCTTTGACTCCCATATACTGATTGCCTTTTGCTACAAATAAAAGGGGAAATAAGGAAGGAAAATATCATTAGTCAGTTACCGATCTCACAATTCCCCTTCATTTACTTAAACGTGAAGCAACTTTCTCAGTATTATTTAGAAGTTACTCTCTTAAGCAGTGCAATTTTATGCAGCTTAGAAAAAATCAATTCATTCTCACCAAAAACTTTGCAAAAACAGAGCACCTCCTAAACTCTTTACTGCCAAAATACCCCACAAAAAGCTTCAACAACATATAAAGAAAAAGAAAGGACCATCTGTAGAACTATTAAACAAATAGAGAAAGATTTTGTATATAATCTGACATACCAGACTGCAACCCCATCCTCCAAACAAAATGGGATAACTTGTTTAATCAGACAGTGATGTACTAACATTAACAAAAATGAACTTCAACCATCCAATACTTCTGCAAAAGCATGCTAAAAAGCAAAATAATATGACTAATGTTCTAGTAGTTGTGGGACAAAAACTAGTCTGGAACTTAAACAATGTATGATCCTCAAAGAGTGGCCCCTTTGAGATTCCCATGATGATCACCCACGGAGTATTACAGTGCATACAGTTGGCCTCCATAAATAATTAACAAATGACCAGAAAAATAACAACTTTCTTATTTTTGCATAACAGAGCTACAAATGCTTCTACTCCCTCCATAACGTTAGACATAAGGAGCCTTTCTGCTGATTTACTTGCTTACAAATGTTCCCATGTACCATTCTAACTTCCTTAAGAAGAAAACCTAGGCAAAGCAAGGCTGAACACAAGATTAAAGATCAGAGTTTATTCAGTTCAGCGCTGCAAGGGATTCAAAAGCCTATCCCAGCACACAGTGGGGACATGGTAGAGAGAAGCTAACCCTGAGTATGAAGAAAGTCTATTGCAGCATGCAACCCCCCCCCCCCCCAACACATATACAGTATATACACCTACGGGCAATTTGGAAAACTGTCAGCTGACCTACTACACATCTTTGCAATGTGTCAGAAAACCAAAACACCCTGCATAAAGCCAATGTAGACACAGGAAGGACATACATAGTCTACAAAGAAGCACCCCAGCTGTGAACTAAATGGAGAAACTAAGCAATCTAAAGCGGCATTTCTAATCACTGTGCCATTGTACTGGCTGCATGAACTTTTGTAAATAGGGAAAGGCATACACCTAACAGCAAAATGCTAATGAATATCAGCAAAGTAACAAAATAAAGTTCCACATTTGGATTATAATGCCTATTCCATACATTTATTGTTTTGCTTTGTTTTAAATTATTATGCAGTGGTTATTGCAAGCATGCATGGTTTATGTCTTCCAAGAGTAGCACACAGCAGGAAACAAGATTTAATTCATTAGAGTCTGTCGTATCTTTGCAGTATGTTGTTACTATTTTAAGAACAAATGCGGATACATTTTTGCAAGCTCTCTGCAATGCAGCTGATCACAATATCCACTAGAGGGCACATAACCTCTATATTCTTAAATTTAGGCCAACCACATGTTAATCTAACAATGACATCTGGAGTAAACACAAGTCATACAAGACTTGAGGGCAAAAGTTACTTAAAAAATATTAGCACAGTTCACTTGGACAAGACTCACACACTTTGTTCTTAATGATTATTAAAGTATTTTCATCAGAGAACCTCACTGAAATTCAGCCATACTTGTTTGGCTGAAAATACCCTACAACAGATGTAAATGTAAATAAAAAATAAATAAGATGGGACAATTAAGATTAACATTTATGCTATACTTGTTTTATCCTATTCAGGATCACAGAAGATCAAACAAAAAATGAAAAGAGCAAACTAACTAATCACAAATATGATGCCAATGCATTGCAGTGCTTTGAATATAAAAAGAAACTGGGGCATCCTGCAAAAATTTAGATAGATACAGGGAAGACCATGCAGACAACACAAAAGACACCACTGCTGGGAAACAAACTGCAGAGTTTCAATTGCAGTGAGACAGCAATCTTAAATGCTGCACTACTGATGAACATAGTATTAATTAATAAGAGGACAGTCACAGAAAATGCAGCTATTATCAAGTAAAGCAAAACAAAGACAAACAAGTGTTTTAAACTCAAATTTTCAGAACTGAAAGAAAAAAAACAGGAGATCTTCTGTGGCCGAGTTTCATTCTCGTGTATTGCAGTCCATCTTCAGCCTGCTTTATCTCCACTGTATTTTCTTAATTTATTTTGTCTTTTAGAGGTAGATGGACTGGACAAGTGCTGCCTGTTTTCAGTCATCACCTAGTGACTGTAAACAGGTACAACAGTAAATTATAATTTCAAAAAGTGCAAATCAGCTTTACAATAAAACTAGCTCAGGGATAGTAAACCTGTGTCAATAGGCATGAGGTATACAATTCTAATATATTTTGCTTGGCTAGGGACCAGCAAAGGGCAGTATGTTAACCAATGACAACAGAACCTTATTTTTCTGGCAGTATTTCTTGCAGACCTAAGCATATTTTCTGACAGTATTTCTTGCAGACCTAAGCATAATTGTTGACTGTAATTAATGACAAACACAGCATTTTATTTAATATAAGTACATATCCAAGCATTCGCTATATCTGCCCAAAAATCTGCCTGCCAGACATGTAAACATCTTGCAACAGGAAAAGCTGGTGAGGGAATGAAAGCTCTTACTCTGGTCAATTTTTGAGATTTTTTTTTTTTTTTTTTGCTATACAGTCTGCTGTATTTTGAGCATAATATATGTTTCAGAGGCTAACTAGTAGCTTTGTATCTGGATTTTTTAAAACTGCTCAAAAAGTCTGCCTCTCCTTGGTGTAGCTAAATGCAAGCACAAATTAAAAATAATGAAACAAAACTAGAGGAGACCTTGAATATAGTTTTAAACTGGGTTATGACCAGTGCACACATTGAACCTATGAGAACAATACTCAAGCAGAAAATTAACTTCAAAATTAGCATAGAAACAGCAATGTAAAGTCATAAGCGGGTGGGAGGAGGGCCTGTGGAGAGCTGACACATTACATTCAGTAGGAAAAAAAACAGCAACGTAGAGATCGATCAGAAGGTTGGTCACGAAGAACCATCTGAAGAGCTGCAAACTACACACTTGATGAAGTCTGAGCCCTGGAAATATACATAAAGAGGGCCTGTAAAGGGCCCGGCTCCTGCAAGCTCGCCAAAGTAGATGCAAATATTCTTTTGGTAGAGTAGAGGAAAGCCCAGAACTTGTACGTTCTACATCAATGTGAGTAGGGGTGTGTTCTTCTAACCAGGAGAAAATGAAAACATACTCTTAAAATGTACACATGCATCGAGTATATATTCACGCAGCTATGAAGCCTATGGCATCTGCCCTGTATGAACTGAAAAACAGTGAAAGGAAACAAAAGGGAATAAAATAGAAGTGGAACAAAGTACAGTAACCAGTTCTCAGCAAGGGAGTAAACCTACCTCACCAAACTACACAGCAAAGAGCACGTGCAGATGAATACCATAACCAAAAGGTAAAAGCTATTCCATGAAGCTAGTACTTGTCCTTTATCTCTTCTTTGTTTGCACAGCTCTGTAAACTCTGGAAGACCTCTGCATTACTCTGAAGACTGCGTTTCTGTCAGGCCTGGAACAGGGAGTAACTTCAGAATGCACTTCACGCAGTGCCTGTACCTTCACGAGTTACAATGTTCAACCCTTGCTTTATTCTTCTTCTCTACATTTTTTAACAGCCTGTGGTGGTTAAGTATTAAACACAGAAAGTCTAAACACATTTACTTGTTGTTTGACTTTTCGGCTTTTCCCAGTTAGGGGTCGCCGCAGCGGAACTCCAGTCCGCTAACGACTGGCAGTAGATTTTTATGGTGCCGAGTTGCCAGCTCGACTCCCAACCATCAGTGAAGGCATGCCCATTCACGCATGTCTTTCGGAGGCCACTCGACCATGGGGAGGACATGCAGACTCCACACAGAAGGCACTCCAGCCGAGAATCGAACAGGAGAACCTCTTGCTGTGAGGCAACAACGCTACCACTGTACCACCGCTTACAACCTCTAAACACATTTAGTAAATTAAGTAATTTTCATAAACACATTTAGTAAATTAAGTAATTTTCAAAAATAGAAAAACGTGTACCCACTAGACTTAATCATGCCATATTCAAAGTTACCACTCCTTTGTGCTACAAATTTTCTGTACAAAGTTTAATTTTGAATACAGGCAAATGTCTGTTTCAAAAGCATGTACTTTGAAATGTTCATACTGTACACATTGCAAAGTTCCCAACATGGGGGGGGGGGTTAGGGAAGACCACCCTGCAAAAATATTTTTAGCAATTTTCCTCAAATGTTTTTGGGTGGTGCACTCTAGAAGTTTGCCTCAGGCAGCATGTTTTCCTGTCAGCTTTTATAAGTGGATCATTAGAGTCAACATCTATCATTGCCAGAAATATATTTTTTCCAAAAAACCTGTATAATCCACAAGGAGTCTAGCCCATGGTTTCCCATCTATTTTTATGGGTATAAAAGTGAAGTTTTTTGGTGATCTACTGTTGGCTTTACAATTCATCACATATTCTTATTTCTTGTTGTGCATCCACCCGTACGGCTTTAATTCTGGACATTCCACAAAGAGCTTGATGCAGCATTTCTTGCATCACAGAATGACCTTTTGGTGGAATTAATACTGTAGGCATCTGCAAAACACATACATCTCTGACAGTTAATATACCACTAACCAATGACTGGGTGTGGTACATTGGAGATGTATCCACAGCTGGTGTGGTTTAATCAGGGGGGTGAAGCCTGAGTGATTATACAAAGGCAACCGTGGGTAAATCTTCAATACATCACACCCACGAGTTGGTTATTGATATTATACAATGACATTATTTAAGAAAGAATTACTTACTTTTCTTAATGTCTTTGTATAATGGAGCCGTGGTGTTCTTTCACATTGCTTCCACATCCTATGGCTTTGTTGATGTATTGCGCATACGTATGGGTTGTACGTTTCCACACTTATGCAGTACATCAGTGCTTTGGAAAGCAATCAACAGAGACTGGAATACCTCCATTGCTTATTTATTTAATTTTAAGAAACTGTGAAGTTCAGACAGTTTAGAGGTACGAGAGAGGGCAAAAATACAAGGAAAAACTTTAGTTTTATATAAGGTACTGGCTTACCCTTGTGTCTTCTCTTCCCTCAATACATACTTGTGGACCTCTTACTCAAGAAAATTGTAAAGCCTTGGTATATATTAACAGAAGAAAATCTAGGCAACTGGACTTTTTTCTATTAGTATATGCTCGATTTACAATAGGCACGCTGGTTGGGCTGTCCAATCAGAGTACACATTTTTGAATGTCAAAAGCTTAAATCTGATCAAATGTATTTTGGTTCAGGCACTTTTTTTAACCTGCTATTAGCTAAGGACAGGCACTGACTGGTTGTTTGCATACTATATGACTGTTTTGGCACCATTTTTAAACAGTATATCTGAGTTGTTTGTTAGATTCTGATGAAGTTCTTATGTGGATTATTAAAAAAGAACAAAAGTGCTAAACAGAATTTGACTGTGTCTGTGTCTTCCCTGAAGAGCTGGCACTTGTAGAATTGTTCTTTTGTTTTTGTGTTCTTTATTCTATAATGTTTTGGGGATTTTATTCTGCTGTTGAATGTTAATGACCTGTCTCTGTATAATACTAGTTTTCCTTACAGTAGTTTGACAGAAGCCTTGGCTCTTTTACTTTTGGCCAGCCTCTCAACATACATTCATAGACTTGTGACAGTATTGTATCTTTAGAAGGAAAGTGTTTAATACTCAGCACACATAGGTACAGCACCAAAACATCTATGATTAATACTTGGTCAGGTGTGTAAAATTTATGTCTGACATCCACCAGCACATGAAAGCAAGTTGTAACTTCTTTTTTAAATGCAAGTAACGAAATTTTGTTTTTGCATGCTGGGACGCCCCTACACACTGGCTTACTAATCAAGGAGCCTCAATCCTCACCACTGGCAACAGTGAGGGATGTACGCAATGGAAGGATGACAAGTATACACACAGTAAAGTGCAATTTCCCTTAAGAGCACACAGAAATCACAGTCAGTCTGGGGGTGGTTTCTCCCTCTCCCTACAGGTCTCAAATAAAACTCCCCAAAGGCACAGCTATAGGGCTGAGATCTTAGGTACTAGAAAAAGTCTCATATAGAAACCTTGTCCCTTTTCCTCTTCTGGTACCAACTGAACAGCCCCCATCATGTTTAAGAGAGAGAGTACTTGATTTTGGGCCTCTGCCCACTGATTTGGGAGTAGATCTGGCCACCCGCTTGGTGTTGGTAATGTGTGGAAATGAAATCTGTATCCTTGGGAAACTATATTTAAAACCCATTTGTCCTGGGTAATGAGTTCCCAGTTTTTGGCCTGCAGACCAATCTTTCCGCCTAAAGGAGCATTCAGTTGGGAAGTGCTTGGTAGTTTTAAAAGCAAGTCATTGAGACAGTTTTCCATAGGGGGGAGTCTAACTACTCCCAGGTTTGGGTGCAGAAACCCCCCACTGCCTAGTCTTGTGTGTCCCTTGGGACTGAAACCTGGGGTTTCTGCTGTGTCAGAGTTTAGCTTGCGAAGACCTGGGAGGGGCTGGAAAGGACCAATTTTTTGAGGGCCAGTGGCTACTAAATCTAGGAGGCTGAACTTGTAAGAAATCTTTAACAGTCTGCATAGATTTAGCTTTATCTTCCATCTTAAGAACTTCCTCAGCCTCGTTGCCAAACAGGCGGTCCTGATGTAAGGGAGCATCCAACAATTTAGGTTTAACATCATCAGGCAAACCTTGCTCCTTAAGTCAAGCATGCCTTCTGAGCACAGACCCAGTAACAGCAGCCCTGCAAGAGGCCTCTAATGAATCAAATCCACATTGCAAAGTATGTTTTCCAACCTGTTCAGCAGAATGTATTAAATCCTGTAATTCTTTATTTTCAGCACAGTCAGGAACTAACATCATTTTCTGTTTAAGCAATCCAATAACATGTTGTTGATACTTTAACATATGAAACTGGCAGTTTAAAGCCCTAATGGCCAAGGTTGCAGAAGTGTAAACTTTCTTACCCCATCTATCCAGCACCCTGGAGTCTCTATCAGAGGGGCTAGGATTTTTAGCAGTAGAAGCCTTAATGCCCTTGGGTCCCTGTGAAATAGTCTCTGGATCCGCAATAGGACTTTTAAAAAGGAACTTGTGAGAATCAGGAACCCTGTAGTATCTGTCAGGTTTTCTGGGAGTAGGAGGCAAAGAATCAGGGGCCAAACTAGATTCTGAAAAGGCATCATCAACAATGTCTAGTACAGGAGGTATAGCTAAAGGCCTATGCTGAGGCAGGAGTAAAAAAAATCGCTAAGCCTCTTTTTTGAATCAGAAAAATCCTGGCTTTCCCAGTGGAAATGCTCCCTTAGAGAATGTAGATCTCACCAAAAGAAAAATCCTCTGAAGGGGAAGCAGAGGGAATAGAGTCCTCTGCATCAGGATCCTCATAAGTAGATAAGGGCAAATCCAGACTATCAGAAGAATCAGAAAAATCAGAATCCTGTTCAGAAGATTCATAAACAAATTCAGTCCTAAGTCTCTTAGAAGGGGGAGGTTGGCTTCCCCTGATTAGAGTTATAAGATCTTCAGCCATTCTTTTCATTTGTTTTTTAGGCATAGAGGCTTGAGCATGCGGCCTGGCCGTCAGTTTCTTAGGCATGGTTTGAGAGTTTGGCCTAAATGAAGAAGGAGGCGTTGGTTTAATATGCAATTCCATAGGCATGAATACACCCTCAGAAGCCGGTGCCTGCACAGCGACTCTGGACCCATCCAAGGAGACATCCACAGGTTCCACAGTTGAAGCATCTCGTGGCGTACCGGACTCCGAATGGGTCTCAGTAGAGGCCTGCGAGTCAGAAGTAGCGGGTATCGGGCTGCGAAAGTGCCTCACTGAGTACCGGCAAACTGGCGACTGGCTTAGGAGAAGCGTCATCGGCAGCTTCGGACCTCGGTGGCCTGTCTCTGTCTTTATCTTTGTGTTTGTTTGGAATCCCAGTAGTCGGATGGCTAACCGACAACATTTCTGGATAATTAAACCGAGAACCGAAATATTTAGAAGCGAAAATATACCGACGACGGATAGTGCCCTGATTAAATAAAAAAAAATAAAACACAAAACTGACAGCAAGGTACATCGTGGTCAGGGCCTAGGCAAGGAATACAGTACGAATGAAAATCTTTGTGAGGTATTTGCTTTCCACAAGTAATGCAATTAACTTTTAATGACATCAGTAAGGAGCAAGAAAAAGTTTCCCCAACGAGGTACTTAGCTTTAGTTGAAGACTTCGGTTCTGAAACTCGAAAATGAAAATTTCAGGAGTCGGCCGACCAGCACTTGCGAACAGCTTCTGCTTCGGGCACTGCACGGCAAGAAAGACTGATGTAATGGCGTTGGCTGCATGTAACTTTGTTAATCAGGCCGACTGAGGGCTACTGCAAGCAGATAACCCAAATGTAATGACTGCAACAGTGAAACACGAACATCTACATGAATGGCTTTATTTCTTTTTTCAACAACCTGAGGTAAGTAATGTATGTGTACAGTGGGGAAGTAGGGCCAAATTAGGGCAATCAATACCCTTTGCAGCCTAGAAAAAGCTCTGCATAGCATGTTTGCCTACAGCTGAATTTATTTGACCTTATATTGCCAACATTTGTTTTCAATGCCTCAGATCTTTGTTAGTGAGTTTCTGTTTTGACTGTCTGGTTTGATTCTTCCTTTTGCCAGCATAAGATCTCACTTAGCCAATAAGCTGTTCTTGCCCAACTGATAAGGTCACAAATACTGTTCTCATCAAACTACTCCCAAGTATTACAAGACAAAATAACACAGCCAATGTATATAACACATGCCCAACAGATGTCCTTCTTGAACTCTCCTGCTTCTCTCTCAGCTGGGACATAGAAGAGAAGAGAAATGCTCTTAATGCAAACCATCACAAAGATTTAAATGCAGACACAAATACAAGACTATATAATGAATACAAGTTTCTTAACAGAAGATTACACTTTGGATTAAGTTAATCACTTTATTTTTTATAGCACTGCAGAACACACCTGCAGATCTTGAATATACATTGTTAAGACCCTCCCACAGCAAGAAATTCTGCAGCTTTACCGAACTGTGGGAAGGTGAAGCTAATTTTATTCAGCACTGCTGGGCACTAACTGTTAAAAAATACCTTGTCACAGAAACCCCCATTTAATATGCAATTACCCTTAAATTGTGACAGAGACCCTAAAAGGAACAGTGCTCTCCATTTTCTAGAAGGGATAGCAACTTGTGAGAGTTAATCCTTTCAGTTAGTTTCTCACACTACAGTCAATCCATCTTAAAATCAAAGGAAATGCAGCAAGCAGAACTTCAATAAGGGATTTTTTTAGCTGTCTACACATATTGCATCTGCCAAAGGTTACTGCCCACAAAAATCAGACTTCATAAGTAGATTACAGACATTAACACTATTGTCTACATAATGTTTTACTTACTTTCAAAAATCATACAACTAGCAGCTCAGAATTTTAGCTCTGCCTATTTTTCATTATTCAGACAGGAAATTTTGTTTCTTTCTTGAAGAAAACTACTCAAATACGTTTCAGAAGAAACATTAATACCTGCCATTTTGTTTTTTTCTTAAAATTAGTGTTGATACATCCCTTTTTTATTTTTCCTGTGAGAATTTTTCAACAGGAAAATACAGATATGAGTAATTCGAAAAACTCACATCAGGAGAGTGCAGTGAAGGAGGAGCGACAATCCATAATTACAAATATTCAAGAACTCTCAATCAAAATGGACAGACTGGAAAATAAAACTGACAAGATAAAACAAGACAGAAGTAAACAACTAGATCTACTCAATGAGGTAATCAAAAAACATGCTGAACAAATTTCTTCTATTAAAAAAACAGTGACTGACACCGATGGCAGATTGTCTGAGTGTGAAAGCCGGAATTAATTTCTTCTTTTAGAAAAAGTGGAAGACTTGGAAAGTAGAACAAGGAGGAATAATTTAAGAATTTACAGGATTCCAGAAAAAGAAGAGGGCAGCAGCATGATCTTCTTCTTCTTTCGGCTTTTCCCGGTTAGGGGTCGCCACAGCGGATCACCGTCCGCTCATGATTGGCAGTGGAGTTTTACAGTGTCGAATTGCCAGCCCGGCGCCCAACCTTCCACAGAAGGCACACACATGCACACACTCACACCTAGTGCCAATTTAGTGTGTCCAATCCACCTACTGCATGTCTTTGGGATGTGGAGGAAACTGGAGCACCCGGAGGAAACCCACGCGACCACAGGGAGGACATGCAAACTCCACACAGAAGGCACCTCAGCCGAGGATCGAACTGGAGAACCTCTTGCTGGGAAGCGGCAACGCTACAATTCTTAAATAACTGGTTACCAACAGCATTAAACTTACCTGAATTTCATTCATTTGGAATTGAAAGAGCCCACCGGTTTCCGTCGAAACCATCTTCAATTGGCAATTCCTCTACTCCCAGATCTATAATAGTTAGATTTTTGTCCACTCAAGATAAAGACTTGGTATTAAAATCTGCCTGGTCCAATCTTCCTTGTGACACCCGTGCCCTGGCCCAGCAATCAAGGAGCCTAAATCCTCACCACTAACACCAGAGGAACAACCTAACCCCTTATATATGAGGAAAGGATAACAAATACACACAGTAAAGTGCAATTTCCCTTAAGAGCACACAGAGATCATAGTCAGTCCGGGGCTGTTCACTCCCTTGCTCTCCAGGTCCCCAATAAGTTTCCCCACTGGCACACCTATAGGGTCCAGATCTCAGCTTAGTGGGCAAGTTAGCCCAACCAGTGCTTCATGTCCCTGCCCAAGTTGCTGACACAAATACACACATGCACCTTGAGAAGAGTTTATACAACCACACAGACACTCCTGGGAAGGCTGGCACAGTTTCTCCAGCTGTGCCACTTTCTTCCAGACTATACAGTAGTTCCACTTGCCACCACCCACTAATACTTATCAGCTACTCAAAGGTCCTTAAAAGGGTGTCCGATTACTCTCTCTCTCTCTTTTGGCTTTTCCCGGTTAGGGGTCACCACAGCGGATCACCTTGTCCGCTCATGACTGGCAGTGGAGTTTTATGGTGTCAAGTTGCCAGCCCGACACCCAACCTTCCAGGGAAGGCACACACATGCACGCACTCATGCCTAAGGCCAATTTAGCATGTCCAATCCACTTGCACCATGTCTTTGGGGATGTGGGAGGAAACCGGAGCACCCGGAGGAAATCCACATGACCCCAAGGAGGACATGCAGACTCCGCACAGAAGACACCCCAGCTGAAGATCGAACCAGAGAGCCTCTTGTTATGAGGCGACAATGCTAACTGCTGCACCAAAGCGGCCATGTCCAATTATTACTGTGCAATATTATTATCTAATTGGTAGTTGTTAATAGACAGTCAAGGCTTATTTAGTGTGACTTGGACAGTAACTCTATAAATATGCAATGTACTCTAAAGCTTAAATTATCTCTACACAAAACAGCCACAGTTAAAAGGGTTTAAAATATTTAATAATAAATCATTAAAAACACAAGACAATCTACTACACAATGCTAGTCAAGAGTTCAGAGATCATAGAGAAATACTTAAAATAACACAATAGTAAAGTTCTGACATCACAGAAAAACACCAAGTCTAATCTTTTTAGTTCCTAGCTATTTCTAAAAGAAAACACAAGTCTAAGATAACTTACATAAGACAACTGGCAGTGCTGTGAGTTGGATGGTCAAGACAAAAAATGCTTAATGTCTTCTGATTCTCTCTGTTTAAATTGCTATTTTCAGTCCTGATTCCCATTACATCATTTCACACTTTCCTGGGGTTCCTAGGCTGACAGATACTACATTCTTGTTATCTTGCACCTGCAGGAAACTACATAAATAAAAGACATTCCACGTGTAAACTCTAGTAATTATTCATGAAGTTAAAACAATAGGCAAGATCCTTCAACTCCAGACTCATCGTCTCCAAATTCTAACTTCAAAGGGACAGGCATGAAATAATTTCATCATCAAAGGATAGACAAGAAATGCTTGACTTAGCTTTCTTTACAGCAGAGGGCAATGGTGCTACATTGTTTTAAGGTCAACATTTCACAGCATATCTTTTCATTTAAGAAAACAAACCTGTATTTCAACATTTCACAATATTTTCTTTCAATTTAAGAAAACAAGTCTGTAGTTCAACATTCATATTTACAAATGATAGAATTATCTGCACAATTCTATCTGGCTAGGCTGGCTGCCTTCACATTTCTCCACCACCACCACCCCACCCCCCCTCGAAGAACTCAAGCTAGTTTTTCAAGTGACCCTTGAGAAATGTTGCTTGAGAGAGTTAGGTCTATCTGAATATACCTTACCCCATTCCCTTTCTTGAGAGCCCATCTGCATTGGCATTGCTAATCTCACCGTGGTGCTGCACTGACACATTATATGCTTGCAACCCCAGGCTCCACCTTAGCAACTTGGCATTTTGCTGGCTGGCTCTGTTTAACCATATTAGGGGGTTGTGATCTGTCATAACAGTGAATTTCCTTCCATACAGATAAGGCTGAAGTTTCTGCAAAGCCCACACTATGGCTAGACATTCCTTTTCTACAGCTGCATAGCATTCCTCCCTGGGTTTGAGCCTATGACTGAGACAAACCACTGGGTGCTCTTCCCCCTCAGAAGAAATCTGGCTAAGTACAGCCCCCACCCCATGGTTTGAAGCATCCACCTGCACAACAAATTCTTTGTTGTAATCTGGACTGGCTAAAACAGGGGGTCCTCCCAAAGCTTCTTTAAGCTTCTGGAATTCCTGCTCACATGCTGGGGTCCACACTACCTTATCTGGCCTGTTATTCCTTGTCAGGTCTGTGAGGGGAGCAGCTATGGTACTATAACTGGGGACGAACTTTCTGTAGTACCCTACTGTCCCTAAAAATGCCCTCACCTGCTTTTTAGTAACAGGTGCAGGCCATGCCTGAATGGCTTCCACTTTGTCAGGTTCTGGCCTTATCTTCCCACTCCCCGCTCTGTCCAAGGTAGGAGACCTCTGCCATGGCCGCCTGACATTTGCTCGGCTTAATGGACAACCCTGCCCTCTGTCGTCTGCCCAGACCTTCCTGACATGCTCAAGGTGCTCTGGCCAGGAATGGCTAGAGATGGCAATATCATCGAGGTAAGTAAAGGTAAACCCTCCTGCTCCTGCTAGGATACAATCTACCAGCCTCTGGAAAGTCGCTGGGGCATTCTTCCTCCCAAAGGGCATCCTTGTGAACTCAAACAAGCCAAAAGGAATCACAAAGACTGACTTCTCTCTAGCACTGGGACTCAAGGGCACCTGCCAGTAACCCTTGGTAAGATCAATGGTTGTAAGATACTTAGCCCCACCCAGCTGTTCTAGTGCCTCATGTGTCCTAAGCATGGGTAAGTTCTGACTCTGTGTGACTATTTAATTTTCTGTAGTCCACACAGAACCTGGTGCTGCCATCCTTCTTTGGCACCAGCACCACTGGGGAGGCCCAAGGACTGTTGGACTCTTGAATCACCCCTAGTTCCAACATCTCCTGTACCTCCTCCCTCAGAGTCTGTTTGACTCTCTCAGGCACTCTATAAGGGGCTTGCCTAATATGCCTTTGGGGTCCTGTATCCACCTGGTGCTGCCCCACGTGGGTGCACCCTGGTTTCCCAGTGAACATGTCCCCAAATTCTTGCAACACTGCTCGGATTTCTCAAACCTGGGTAGGAGATAGCTGCTGGGACATTGCTACCCCTTCCACTGAGGTGTCAGCCTGAGTCTCACTGAGGAGATCAGCCCCCAGATCTCCCTCAAACTCCTACTGCAATCCACTGCAAATGCTCAGCACAAGGGCCACCCTATCATGATAAGGTTTCATCATGTTAACATGGCACAATTTGTGCCCTTGCCGTCTGCCTAGTAGTTCCACCATGTAGTTAACATCACTTACATTTCTTACCACCTTGTAGGGTCCCTCCCAAGCTGCTTGCAGCTTGTTGTGTCTGACAGGAATGAAAACCATTACCTGCTGTCCCACAGCATACTCTCTTGCTCGAGCATTTCTGTCATACCACACCTTTTTCTGCTGTTGGGCTTCTGCCAGGTTCTACTGGGCCAAGCCCATGAGTTCCCTTAGCCTCATCCTGAGGTTTAGGACATATGCCACAACAGACTCCTTGTGAAACTCGCAATCACCTTCCCACTCATCTCAAATTAAATCTAGAGGTCCCCTCACCCTATGCTCATACAACAACTCAAAAGATGAAAAACCTGTGGATTCCTGGGGAACCTCTCTGTAAGCAAACAGATGGGGCAAATACTTATACCACTCTCTCTTAAACTGATCTGCAAATGCCCGTAGCATGGACTTGATTGCAGAGTTTAACCTCTCAACAAGACCATTAGTCTGGGGATGGTAGGGGGTGGTCTTCATGTGCTTCACCCCACAGCACTTCCACAAACAAGCCAGCAGGTCTGACATGAAATTGGCACCTCTGTCAGTCAGTATTTCCTTTGGGAAACCTACCCTGCTGAAAATCTCTAACATAGCATTTGCCACCTTCTCTGCCTCAATGGAGGACAAAGCCACTGCCTCAGAGTATCGTGTAGTGTAGTCCACTACCACTAGGATATACTTTTTCCCTGTGGAACTTGGGGTACTCAGAGGACCCACAATATCCATTATCTACCTTCTGAAATGGCTCCTCAATAACAGGCAAAAGCATCAAAGGAGCTCTCACCTTGTCTCCTGTCTTGTCTACCTTTTGGCACTGATCACAGGTCCTGCAGTACCCTGTTACATCTCTGGAAATTCCAGGCCAATAGAAGTTCTGCATAATACACCTCTTTGTACGTTTTATGCCCATATGACCTGCAAAGAGAATATCATGGGCTATGGCTAGAAGTGCCATATGGTAGGCTCTAGGCACTACCAACTGCTGTACTCTCTCACCTTCTAGCCCTCCCTCAGGGGTCCACTCTCTGTATAGTAACTCTTTGTCGCAGTATACAGATTCCCCCTTTCCTTGAGAATCAGGTGCCTCCCTAGCTACCTGCCTCAGGCCTTGCAATGTAGGGTCTGAGAGCTGAGCCTGTTTCAACTCACTCCTTGTAACCCTTCCCAGCTCCCCTTCCACAGGAAGTCTGGCCTCCTCTGACAGTGGTGCCTTACTGTCAGCCTGGGTACTACTACTCACCTCTATCTTTGCAGTCACTCTGTCCAAGGGAACATCAGTACCCACAAGCAGCTGTGGCTCACCTTCAGTCTCACTGCTACCATGTAGGTCCCTCCCTGAAGTAACCACCTCACCAGTCCTGGCTGCAAGTATGCAGTCTGTCTGGGTCTCCCCCAGGCTACCAGACTTACCTGCTTGTCTCCCAGCCTGACTGCATGTCACTGCACAAGCACAGGGTACTGCACTATCAAAATAATTCCCTATCAGGACATCTGCAAGTATATTACTCAAATACACCTACTTGCCGGCTTCCTTTTCCACCCTCCCAGTCAAGGTGAACCCTAGCCAAAGGTATTTGGAATGGGATCTCTCCTAAAGCCCTGACTGGAGTAGACTGCCCAGGCAGGTAGTGCTCCTCTAACCATTGCAGGCTTTACAATGGTTATATCAGAGGCTGTGTCTCTCTTGGCAATGGCCTCTCTACCATTCACTATAATAGGATATTACCTCTGGTGGTAGTTTGGTACCCTTGTTGTCCCAAGACAACCTACTATTGGCATTTTGTCTTTCCCACTTACTGGCTCCCTCATCTTTTGTTCCCCACCTTGCTTCCATGGACACCTGTATGCCACATGGCCCCACTAGTTGCATTCAAAACATTTAACCCTTGCTCCTGGATGTGTACCTGGACTAATGGCTTCCCCTGCAACTGACAGATTCTGTTGGGGCAGTCTGTGCAGCCCACCACGGGTTCCTTTAGATCCATGAGCAGTACTGGGGGTCCCCTTCCTGTGCAGGGCTGCCCTGTTTGCCAGGTATAGGTCTCTCTTCTTCCCCAATTCATCTGAAATAGCACATTGTCTATCAGCTAACCAGATCCTCATGTCCTCAGGCAAAGTGCTAAGGGCTTGTTCCCTCACCAAAAGGTCTGCTAGACCTCCAAAAGTGGTGACTTGACATCCACTCACCCACCTATGGAAATAAGTGCTCAATTCAGCAACATATTCACACACACTTTCATCTGCCTTGTGTCTATGCTCATGAAACGTTTTCCTATATGTTTCAGATGTTAGCTTAAAAAAACCCTAATAGACAATTTTTTACAGCAGTATAATCAAAACATGCAACGTCAGACATTTTAGATAATACAGTTACAGCTTTACCATGGAGTAAGGGGGTCAGGAACCGTACCAAGAGCCCTTGGTCAACTTCATACTGTTTACATACCCCTCAAACATATGAATGAAATGATCAAAACTATCCTCCTCTTTACACTGCAGAATAAATTTACTGACATTTTGTACTTCTGGGGTCCAATTACTCCCTTCCCCATTACCTCCATAAATCTGGTGAAGAGTTAGCATCTCCTTCTCATGCTGCCTCTACTTCTCTTTTTCCTCAGCTTCCAGGCAGTAGCAGTTTCTCATTCTCCTCACATTCCACACACCTCAGTCTCGCAGCTGCTTCTAATTCCACATGGCTGGCCTCCAACTCAAGTCTCTTTAGCTCCAGATGGATTTTTAAGTCCACTGTAGAAAGGTTGAGCTGTCCATTCTCCGAGGGTATTATATCTCCACTGCCAGTCTGATTGTCCTCCTGGTTGCTGTTTTATGATGCAGCTGTAACCAAGGCTACAATCAGGTCTGCCTTAGTCAGGTTTCCATGCACCAGTCCTCTAGCCTAGCACATCTCAGCCAACTGGCTCCTTGTCAGCTTTCCATACTCCTCTGCTGACATGCTGCCTGCTCACCCTGACTAACTAAGCTAACAAAAGAAATAAAACAATTGTGATCTAAACTTATTCACTGCGTGGCTGTTTTAGAGTACAAAAACACCTTCAAAGCTCACTGTACACAAGCTACAGGATTCACTCTACCCACACCACTACAAGCCAATTAGTATTTGCCAACTAATTAATATGTGATGTAGATATCCCACCGCTGCCAAACCACAAATGTGTGATGTGGATATCCCAACCACTGCCAAACACAAATGTGACTCCTGTGCCCTGGCCCAGCAATCAAGGAGCCTCAGTCCTCACCACTAACACCAGAGAGGGTGTCTCATATATGAGGAAAGGATAACGAATACACACAGTAAAGTGCAATTTCCCTTAAGAGCACACAGCGATCACAGTCAATCCGGGGCTGGTCGCTCCCTTGCTCTCCAGGTCCCCAATAAGACCACTGGCACAGCTATAAGGTCCAGATCTCAGCTTAGTGGGCAAGCTAAAACCTCTAGCACCCTTTTCTGTCCAACCAGTGCTTCGTGTCCCTGCCCAAGTAGCTGATACACACACACACACACACACACACACACACACACACACACACACACACACCTGCACTTTGAGAAGAGTTTACATAACCACACAGACACTCATGGGGAAGGGTTGCACAGTTTCTCCAGCTGTGCCCCTTTCTCCCAGACTATATGGTAGTTCCACTTGCCACCACTCACTAATACTTATCACTACTCAAAGGCCCTTAAAAGGGTGTCCAATTATTACTGTGCAATATTATTATCCAATTGGTAGTTGTGACTTAACAGTCAAGGGTTATTTAGAGTGACTTGGACAGTAAACTCTATAAATGTGCAATGTACTCTAGAGCTTAAATTATCTCTACAAAAACAGCCACAGTTAAAATGGTTTAAAAATATTTAATAATAAATAATTAAAAACACAAGACAATACTTTCTACTACACAGTGCTAGTCAAGAGTTCAGAGATCACAGAGAAATACTTAAAATAACACAGTAGTAAAGTTCTGACATCACAGAAAAATGTTTAGTCTAATCTTTCTAGTTCCTAGCTATTTCTAAAAGAAAACACAAGTTTAAAATAACTTACACAGGACAACTGGCAGTGCTGTGAGTTGGATGGTCAAGACAAAAAATGCTTAATGCTGTTTGATTCTCTCTGTTTAAATTGCTATTTTCAGTCCTGATTCCCATTACATCATTTCACAGTTTCCTGGGGTTCCCAGGCTGACAGATACTACATTCTTGTTATCTTGCACCTGCATGAAACTACATCAATAAAAGACATTCCACATGTAAACTCTAGTAATTATTCCTTAAGTTAAAACAATAGGCAGGATGCTTCACTCCAGACTCATTGACTCCAAATTCTAACTTCAAAGGGACAGGCATGAAATAATTTCAACTTCAAAGGACAGACAATAAGTGCTTGACTTAGCTTAGCTTTCTTTACAGCAGAGGGCAATGTTGCTACATTGTTTTAAGTTCAACATTTCACAGCATATTCTTTCATTTAAGAAAACAAGCCTATATTTCAACATTTCACAATATTTTCTTTCAATTAAGAAAACAAGTCTGTAGTTCAACATTCATATTTACAAATTATAGAATTATCTGCATAATTCTATCTGGCTAGGCTGGCAGCCTTCACACTCCTATCAAAATTAATAGCAAAAACATTTATTTTGATAATGATTATACCTCTTCTGTTATTGCTAAAAGAGAGAATGTGTCCCTTTAATAAATTCCCTTAAAAATCTAACATTAAATCTCAAGTACTATTCCTGGCCAAGATAAAAATATATTTGCCTGATGGTGAAAAGATCTTTGGTTCTTTGCAAGAAGTTATGGATTTTGTCCAAAAAAAAAATCTAATATCTGAAAAAAGAGGATATGGACTGGTCAGCACAAAGCCTGAAGAGACATGCAACAAAAAATGGACAGGCTATGAAAGAAGGAGCTAATAAAAAACTGAAGGATAAATAAACTGGACTTTTTTAATATACACGTGTGTATGCATACATATGTGTGTTTTTTTATATATATATATATATATATATATATACATGTGTGTGTGTGTGTATGTATATATGTGTGTGTGTGTGTGTATATATATATATATATATATATATATATATATATATATATATATATATATAGTTGTATCTTTCGGCTTTTCCCGGTTAGGGGTCGCCACAGCAGAACTCAGTCCGCTAATGATTGGCAGTAGAGTTTTACATGCAGAGTTGCCAGCCCTGATGCACAATGCTACCGCAGCACCACCCGTGTGTGTGTGTGATAATATATATATATATATATATATATATATATATATATATATACACACGTGTGTGTGTGTGTGTGTGTATATATATATATATATATATATATATATATATATATATATATATATATATATACACGTGTGTGTGTGTGTGTATATATATATATATATATATATATATGTTTTGTTTTTAAATATTTTATTTCTAAACTTCACCTCTGGGAAAAACTTAATAATGTAAATAGTGACATTTATTATTTTTTCCTCTTTCTTTCTCTCTTATTTTACTTCTATCTAAAAAAATCTTTTAATATCTTTATGTTAAATGTGTTGTAGATGGACTTCATGTGTGTGATTGGTAGGTTGAACTGTAAATGTGCTTGTGGTTATAAATGTGGTCCTGGTGATTTAATTAAATATTCTGATAGACTTAGAGGTCGATATTCTTAGAAATACAAGTTTGATGGGGTGTTGTAGAAAAGTGCATATGTTTCTTTTTTCTTTCTCTCTGTCCCTTTCTTTCTTTTTCTGACTTCTCTTGCTGTTTTGGGATGACTTTTGGCTTGAATATAAGTTGTGGTACTTGAATTTGGAGAGAAATAGATATGTTACTGTTCATTTATGTCAAGTCTTTACGAGCAATGTATTTGTAGTGTATTTACTGTTGGTTCCTCTTAATTTAAGTATTATTGTCTTTCTGTATGACTCTGAATGATTAGAGTTGCTTTGTGGTGTTGAATTGTGTTTAAATTTGTGTTTAAATTTCCATTTTTTGTTGGTTTCATGGGCTTTAAGATGGCATCATTGAATTTGAAAATTTATATGGCATTTGAAGCTTTTGTGGAGTTGTCTCAAGCTCTTTTTTTAGTTTTGTGTGTTTCAGAATCTTTTCTTTCCCACCCAATGATATACAAGTTATATTTTGAGTGAGTTCAAGTCCACGAGCCAAGTCAGAAGTGCTTCATGAAGCATCACAGCAACCAACAGCTGTTCGCACTGAACTGGATCTGCTAGTGACCTTTAACTCCACACTAAACATTTGGAATCCTGAAAAGAGAACTACAGTCAAAACTGGAAAAGCTATGGGGCTATGATTACAGCTCTCTAATCTTTTAGATCGATAATAAGGATCTATTAGACAAATTTAGTAAAACAACATAATCTGAGACAGATGCAATAGCAAGAAACATCAGAACACTAACAAGGTACCTGAAAAGGGAAAAATGAAGGGAAAGGATAGGTTTAACAGCAGTGTTTCATTCTGAGCACTTTGTGACCATTATTTAATGGCATTTAATGTTAAATACATTATGTATCTTTAGTTTCATGTTTTGTACTTTAAAACATATAAGAACCTGGGTATTCAGAATTCAATGACATAAAAGTTAACACTCAGGTGAAATAGACTGAACTCCTAGCATTGATGTAATGATGATTTAGTAATGAACCATTATTATTACATGTAGCACATTGTGTAGTTGATTAGCATAATACAATACAGAAGCAGATAAGGAATAACTACAAAATGTAAGACTGTGGTACTCAGCACCTCTGAATAAATGGATTTGGTGTATACATATGTTAAAGTATTTGTGCATGTGTGTGTTATGTATGTGTGTCTGTATGTGTGTATGTGTAAACACATTACACAAAAATATATATGTGTGTGTGTGTGTGTGTGTGTGTGTGTGTGTGTGTGTGTGTGTGTGTGTGTATAAACACATTACACAAAAACCATATATATGTGCCTATTAAGGAAAAAGTACTGGAAGACATAAAAAGAAAAAAGTCAGATTGTCCCCACCCCAGTAAAAATACAAGATGATTGGGTATAATGTTAGAGAATGATAGCACAAGTTTTGGAATGTTGGAGCCTGTAAACTGTATATATTACAGATATCTCAAGGCAGTTTTTTTTTTCTTTTCATACAAAACCGCTTGATTCCCACCTAAATCACTAAGAATCACCTTTACTCAATGAAAGCGTACACTAGAGTTTCATAGTCAGAGTTCAATAAATATATATTGTTGAAAATCTATTAACATTTTAATTGAATAATAATGACGTTTTAAAAGATGTTCTCTGATTTTGGGCATTTACTCATTCATTACTGTTGGTCTAGTCAGACTTCTCAAAGAAATTGAGAGATATAATTGGAGACACAGAAGGTCTCAAGTATATCATCTATATTATCTCATACACATTTGTTTTATTGTTATATGCATCTAACCACACACTTGCTTATTATGATATGATTATGAGCATATACTGTGTGTTCAAGATCAAGGTAATTTATTGAATTGTGTCCATTTGTTTCTTATGTAAAGGATTATGAATTCTGTTCAACACATTAGTTGGGGCAAAATATAGACATAGCATTAAAGATTCTTTGGGTATACTGTTCATTAATGATACTTAGTCACTTCTTTGGAACTAGTCATTGTGTAAGGCGTGGGCGGTAGTGTTATATGAGTAGAGATGTGTCAGCCAATATAAATACGTAAAAGAAGAGGAAGTGATGGAAGGAGAGATAGGAAGAGAGGGGAGATGCAGATTAATGAGACTCATTCTAAAATATGACACTTTGTAAAAATAACTTACCAAGCGGATTATATTTTATGACACAAGCACAATCAATCACACTTGAGATGAATATATACAAATCGCAAACTTAATGTTTAACTTTTATATTAGCAGTTCACTTTATACTTTAACTCAGAATAGTTAAGTGCATATTTCATTTATCTAGATTCTAATATGTTTAGTAAACTTATAAATTTAAAACTGATCCACACTGAGTTACTATACAATTACAAATGTTTTGTTGATACTAGTATTCCACATGCAAGGCAGTAGCTGAAAACAATGTATTTGGAGTGTGAGTTGCGGATTGTGGGTGGTTTGATTAATAGTTTAATCAAACCAGAAACGTTAGGTTCCATGTATGTTTTTGTATATAGAAATTTGTTTCAGAAATGTATAGTTAAAATGTTTGTTTCATCCATGATAAAAGTACTTAAGAAGTTATTTCCAACTATTATATAAAAAAGCATATTGAGATTCTTTAAATATATCTTATTCATATGCTAGCTTACAAGTGTATATCACTTACTCTTAATGGCTTAAATAATAACACAGAAGAGCAGGTTTGCTTAAATTTATTAAAATGCATAAAGCACAGGTAAACTTCCTACAGGAGACTCACTTATTGAAAAAAAGATCTATATAAAACATCCTTTAATGGCTATACTATACTTACTGACTCTTGTTACAAAAATAAAAGAAGAGGGACACTTATATTATGGAAAAATTCTACTAATATGCCAAAAACTATAAATATATTCTCTGATAAAGAAGGAATGTTGTGTTTAGTGGTACTAGAAATCAATAAAATATGCTATACTTCAGTTAATTTTTATTGGACACCTGGATCGGGAACTAGATTGGTGAATAAATATATTGATATGATTACTCTGCATGCTAAGGGCAAAATGATTATAGCTGGAGATTTTAATTGTTTATTAGCAGCTAGAGACACTTCTAGACTTAACCAATTTAAAATAATGCCACAATCTAAAAAAGTTAAATAATTTTATTTCCTTAATGAGCCTTAGAAGTATATAGGACTTAATACTGGCAAACTCACTTAACCGTAGTCATTATTCCTTTAGATTTGGAACCCAAACAGACATAGATTCTTATTCCAAAATAAATTAAGTTTTAATAATGTCATGTCCACTATCAGATCACAATGCCCTTTTTTAAATCTTACTGTGAGAAATGAACTAATATTCTGGAAAAGAATCCCAGCTTATATAATAAATATTAAAGGCTTCAAAGACTGGTTTCTAACCAAAGTAAACACATTTGTGGAGATCAATAACAATGGTGAAGTAATAGATACCATACTTCGGGATGCAATGAAGACTTATCTATATGGTAGAATCAAGAACTGATATCTTTTGAAAAGAAAAGAATGGGATAGGGAATTATCGGAATTACAAACTAAAATTGATAGTTTAAAATCAAAATTTAAACTAAATGATAGGCAATCACATACAGAATTGCTAAATCTAAATCAAAAATGCTTAGAAATACTAAACCATAAAGTTGTCATAAACCTAGAAAGATTAAAACTACAGTCCTACTCTGTAAATTCCAAACATGTACATAAACTGGCCATTAGAACCAAACAAATCAATAATCTAAATCATATTAACAAAAAGATAACTGATTTAAAAGGTATATTAGAAGAGTTTAATGCATATTACAAATCGATCAAAGATAGAATTCCATCTTTAGAGAATGATAATATAATAGATAAATTCATACAAAACAATATTGTTAATACATTATCTATGCAACAAAATAAGATATTAGACAAGCCAATATCATTAATAGAACTAAAAGATCAAATTAAAAATCTAAAATATAATAAAGCCCCAGGCTTGGATGGGATAATCCCAGAAATTTATAAACATTTTGCCGGATAAGACACTTAAAAGCTTGTTAAATACATGTTTTATTGTTAAACATGATTTAACAGTCCCACCTTCCTAGAAATACACCGGGATCTCCCTATTCCAAAACAAGGCAAAGACTTGTAGCTATGTTCATCTTATCCTATTTCTTTGCTAAACAGACTTTAAAATCTTCATGTCTATTTTGGTAAAAACATTAAATAACATACTACCCAGTCTAATAGATTATGATCAAACTGGTTTCATCCTACATAGGAAAGTACAAGGCAATATTATAAAATTGTTGTCTCTGAGTGATACTGCAAATAAAACTAAAAACAGTTTACTATCATTAGCTTAGACATTGATAAATCCTTTGACTCTATTAGCTGGTCTTATCTAATTTCTATAGCTGGTCTTATCTAATTTCTAAAGGATATAATTTTTCTCTACAATTCGCTAACCTAATGCTAAAGTTATATAAGGATTCCCAAGCCTATGTTAAAATCAGTTCATTTTTATCAACATAATTTAAAATTTTAAAAGGTACTAAACAAGGTTGCCTATTGTCACCTTTATTATTTGTTTCATCAATAGAACCATTTGGCAATTATTTAAGAAATAACATTAATATAAAAGGATCTTCCTTAAATAGTGAGAACTGCCCTGAAATTCAGCTACTTGCATACAATATTCTTATAACAAGGGGACAAATGATTCTTTTTTACAATACATCATACAATTAATTCGTTTTTTTTTTTAAAAATATCAGGTCTAAAATTTAATCAAAGTAAAACTGAAACTCTACTAGTCAATAAGAAATTTAACAGGCATTTACAAAGCTATAAACATTTTAATTGGGAAAAATAATATGTTGCAATATTTACGAATTACCTTTAAATCCACCTGGAAGGAGACCGTCATACTAAATTATACTGATTTATTAAATATAATCACTAATCTAATTAACAACTGGAACAAAATGTTCTTCCCTATGGAAGATACTCTTACAATGACAAAAATGGTCATTTTACCAAAAATGTTGTTCTATATACAATCTCTAATCTTAACTCCACCTAAAAAAATTTTTAAACAAATAAATGCTTTATTATTTAAGTTCTTTTAGTTTCCTCCAAGACCAAGGATAGCCTTTAACTGACATCTTAACATGGGACAGTAATGGGATTGGATTCCTTGATGTTGAATTGTATTCAAAAGCTATTATTAACATAGTATTACACTGGCTTACCCAGACCTACGTTTCAAGCTGGAAACCGTTATATGAAGCATGCATAACTTCTAGTAGTATGAATGAAACACAAATAAATCCTTCACTAGGCACTAGTAAAATATATTGGATATTTCATGACTTCTGTATATATAGTAAAAAAATTATTAATTTCTCCTATGGTATAAATCAAATCTTTTGTGCTTTCAAAAATATAACAGAAAGTAATTACAGTGTTAAACAACTACTTTTTCTTATTTCCAATCATCTATACTCCTAATTGTTTAGAGTCTTTTAATATTAATAAAATGCTGAATCTTAAAGACAATAATTTAAAAAATGGTATTAATTTGTACATAAAAACAAAATTTAAGCAATGAACTTTCTTTTAGCTAGGTATAACATTAAGCAAGACAATTGGTTATCCTTGCAATATTTACAACAGTTTATTGAATATAAAATGAGACTAGCAATAAGCTTAGACACAGACTCCATACCAACATTGCTGCAACTTTTTTATAAGCTGTAACTCAATGAACATTGAACAAAAATTACATTTTTCCCCATATACAAAATTTTAAGGGAAGAATCTTTGGCATTTGATTCAACCTTTTGTTGTTATTCTACAAATGTTAATAAAAAACCCCTATCTGCTGATAATAGGAAACGGCTATTAAAATCTGTAAATAGCACCACATCTTCTTTAAACTGAAAGTTGTTCACGTGGAAATTTCTTCATAGAAGGTTTTTCACTCCACACAAAGTTGCCATTATTACTAAATGTACGGAAATTAAATGTTGGAGATGTGGTGAAACTTTAGAAGCTAATTGCTCATCGAGTGTAAAAATATATTACAATTTTGGAATGATTTTAAATATTTTGTAAAGACGTTGTGGTCAGACAATTGTCATATTACTGATTCCTTGTTATTATTTAATGTGCCTATTCCAAGTGTAATTCCTAAACATCAGAGACCTCTTCTTTGGTCAGTTTGGGCCATTGCTAGGAAAATTATAACACTAAGTCGGAAGAATAAACAAGAACTTTTATTCACTGATTTTATAAGATTAGCTAAATGTGTTTGTAAAAAAAGAAATGCAAACCAACTCCATTAGAGCATCTAATATAATTCAGAAAAGACTAGCCTGGCAAAAATTGCAAACTTTATTAGATAAATACTAATGCTGAGTACACGTGTGTGTATATATGTGGTTCCCCTTCACAAGGTTGAATGGATGGAAGCTCAAAATTCATAATCTCGAGACCAGAATCTCGAACTTCCATTAACTCGAAATTGTGAAGGGAGCCTTAGGTTTAAAAAAAAATAAAAAGTTAACTTACCTTATTGCAGGGGGCCAGGTCCCCCTGTACCCTAGCAGTTTAAATGTCAATGTTCCGTGACCGCACTATAGCAGAGAAATGGAAAATCTTCCATTTTGCGCTTACGTGTATAGCGTGGAATGGGAGATTTCCCTTTCCTTCACTATAGTGCGATCTCGGAGTAGTTATATTTAAGTAGGGGAGGGTGCAGGGGCAAACCCCCCCCCCCCGCGAAAACATTTGAAAGGTGTTAATTTTTTTTTTGTCCCTTTCATATGTTCGAGTTTCTCTAAATTCGAGATTCTGGTTTCGAATTTATGACTTTCGAGTTTAGAGAAATTCGATCATATGAAGGGGAACCATATACATACATTGTATATATATATATATATATATATATATATATATATATATATATATATATTGTAGTTATGAGTAGTTGATTATTTTGTTTTTTACTCATGTTTGAATTGTTCTGGTTGTTAATTCTTGGTTGTAAACTCAAATAAAAAGTTGCTTTAGAAAAATCATATATTAATGAAAAACATTAACTGTCACTATTCAAGGCTCATTATGCAGAAATCTAAAAATCACACAATGTGTGTGTGTGTGTGTGTGTGTGTGTGTGTGTGTGTGTGTGTGTGTGTGTATCAAACATTTCCTGTGCAAACTTGCATACCTCTCAACTTCTGAGTGTTAAAAATCATAGCAGTGGCTGTGACAAAGGGGGATACTGCCACAACAGCTGTCTGGAATTCTGTAAATAATTATATGTCATTTGTGAATATTAACATGATTTATAAGATGCTTCTGTTACAAACGTATTAGAACTGTATGTCATGTGTATATCAAACTGTTGGTACAGAAGTGTGTGTTGAAAAGGTTTTGGCAAAGTGCTGATTGAAATATAACCACAGTGTGCCCTGCTGGAATAGAATAGAAATGTACTTAGGTTCATAGGTGGGTACTAGGCTATCTGCCCGAAGGCATTTATAAGCCTAGCCAGAATGTGTTGGCTTTCGCTGCCCCCTTAGATTAGTTCCCTGTGCCGCTGTCCAGCAGAGACACTGAAGTGATCCCCGAGGTAAACTTTCTGTTTCCCATCCACTCGTCAAGGTTTCTTTTGAAGAGTGTTAGCGAGGAGCTCTGCCTAATGTAGATTGGGATCTTGTTCCAAAGCATGGGAAGTCTCTGGGACAGGAATCTATCCCTTCAGCACATCCTATTTATTGTTGTGGTGAGGTTTAGATCCCTAGAGGGTGTGGCTCGAGGGGATAAGGTTTTCTTTAGGTGGAGCATGTCCATCAATTCTGGGTTGGACATGGCCTTGTATGTCAGGCAGAGATCACCTCTGAGTAGGCAGTATGCAACAGAGTACAACTGGAGTTTCTTCAGTCGAGCTGCATAGGGCATCTGTTTGAGGTCATTGATCCTCTTGGTGAGGTACTTCTGTGGGATTTTCTAACCACTTTGGCAATGTGATTATTAAAGGTGAGATTACTATCTACGTGGGTCCCCAGATTCCTTATTACGTCTTCCGTATTTAGGGGACTACCACCTATGTCGTAGTTTGTGGGTACTTTGTTTTTTCCAAAGGGGATGACCATGCACTTTTTGGCATTTAGCTTGAGGCCATGATTTTGACACCAGGTATCCATCTCAGTGAGACGCTTTTGGAGGATGTCTGTGTCAGCCGGAGAGTCAATTATAGCCCCTAGTTTGCAGTCATCTGTGAACTTGGTCAGCCATAGTCCTCCTGTGCTTGCCTGTACCTCTGAGAAGTATATGCCGAACAGGAGGGGTCCTAGGACTGAGCCCTGGGGAACACCACTTGTAACCGGTTTACAGTTGGACCTAGCTCCCGCAACTCACACCATGTGGGTTCTGTCCGTGAGCCAGTTGGCAACCCATCTTGTGAAGTAGGGGTTTATGTTCAGGCTGGTGAGCTTGTCTATAACACCAGAATGGGGAATGGTGTTAAAGGCCTAAGCAAGGACTAGGTAAGCTGTGTGTACCACCTTTCCCTCATCTATAGCCTTGGTAACTGTCTCAAAGAAGTCCACCAGGTTTAGGAAGCATGATCTGCCCTTAAAGCCAAACTGGGTAAGGTCCAGTGTTTGGAGGCTCCCAATGTCTCTGTTAAGGAGATCCATGATGATGCTCACCATAGCCTTGCAGACCAAGCTAGTCAGGCTTATAGGGTGACAGTTCCCGGGGTCTGTTGTGGCTCCACCTTTGTGAAGCGGAATAACTATTGCTGTGCATCACTCTATGGGTATGTAGCCTGTGGAGAGGCTGAGTTTGAACAGTGTGTTTAGGTGAGGGGTTAGTTATTCTTTGAGCTCGTGTAGGACGCAGCCTGGGACACCATCCAGTCCCATTGATGCTGTGTTTTTGGCTTTGGAGAGGGCTGTTTTAACCTGAGCGTCTGTGACTTCAGGGACTCTACATTCTTCTGGCATGGTTATGGGCCCTTTTGGGGGTGAGAGGGGGGTGAAGTTTGAGCTGAACCTGTCTGCCAGAATGTTGGCGATATAGGTTGGTTCAGTGTATTTTGTGCCATTCTGCACTAACTCCGAGCAGATCTGAGCATTGCCACTTAGATTCTTGACATAGCTAAAGAATGCCTTGTGGTTATCTTTGGAGTCCTTGGCAATTTTTCTTTCAAAGCTCACCTTGAATGATTTTATCAGGGATCGTAGTTTCTTTCTGATACTGATCAGGGATGTCGTCCCTTCTTGGGATTTTACTCTTTTTCTGTACTAGTTTCCTCCTTCTACTGTATAGCTTGTTTGTGGCAGGAGTCCACCAGACTGGTTTCCTTTTCTTGGAGGAGTGAGTCTTGGTTTTGCTTGGGATGGCACGATCCATGCATTCTTGTAGCTGCCTGTAGAATGCATTAGTAAAGGATTTTGCAGCTTGGACAGTGTTATCCTTCAGCATGGGGGCTTTGAAACTTTCCACCTCGGTCTTAAGTAACATGAAGTTTGCTTTTGAAAAGTTTTTCATGGTGGCTTTCTTGTCCAGGCGTGGGAGTGGAATATGGATATCCAAAGTGATTTGTTTATGGTCAGATCTAATGCACTATTGTAACTGTTTAAATGTATATATTTTAACAGAGGAAACTGGAATACAGAAGGTTAACTGTAGAAAAATAGCTGAAATTAAACTGCTTTATGGCTATGCAATAAATGATGGTAACTTTCAGTTTTCTATGAGCTAGAGTGACAGAGTCTGTGCTGAGAAACTTTCTGTATTATCTTTAGGGTGAAATAATTACTATTAACACGTGGAGGAATGTAATTGTTTTATGACTTCCAGCATCTGCCAAAGATATGACGTCTATATGTTTTCACTGGTAGATGCTAAATACTGTCAGCTTCCAGCAGTGGGGTTTTTGCCTGGGATTAGAGTCAGATGGCAAGAGATGATGTCATTCTGCAAGCTATTCCAGCAGTAATATTTGAGATATTAATTTGAAAACACTCTTAGAGAGACAGAACATTCTGTATTCTGTCTTGGACCCCACAAGAACCATTCAACACACATCTGCTTGCTCCGTAGTAAGTAAGTTACTAGGGAATAGCAAAATTCTCTTAAATGCAGTCAAGAATATAGTAAAGTTTAGTTTAGATATTTTTATTTATTTGAGACTATCCTGCAATGTTGTTTTAAATATTTCCTGTTGCTTTGAAATCTGATGTCACTGTGAATATACATTTAGTCATGTCTTGTTCTTTTATTATTTATTATTAAATATATTTAAACCTTTCATTGTGGCTGATCTGTGTAGAGATATTTACATTTTGAGAGTACTTGCATATTTATTTGGTGACACTGCGTGGGCCAATTCTAACAGGCTTGCTCTTGGTCAAACTACCATTTGGTTATTAATATTACACGGTGAGACTGGACACCCTTTCTTAAGGGCCTTAAAGTAACTGATAAGGAGTTGACTGGTGGCAGTGGTAACTACCTTGTGGTCTGGGCAGAAGGGGGCATAGCTAGTAAACCTGTGTCAGCCTCTCCCAGGTAGGTGTGTGTGTGTGTGTGTGTGTGTGTGTGTGTGTGTGTGTGTGTGTGTGTGTGTGTGTGTGTGTAAATCCAACCTCAAGGTGTGTGTGTATGTCAGCTACTCAGGCAGGGACACAAAGCACTGGTTGGACAGAGAGGGTGCTGGAGGGTCTTGGCTTGGCCACTCAGCTGAGATCTCATCTTTATAGCTGTACCAATGGGGGAGTCTTACTGGGGATTGGAGAAAGAGGGAGAAACCAGCCCTGGACTGACTGTGATCTCTGTGTGCTCTTAAGGGAAACTGCATTTGATGCAGACAGCTGCATCTGGAAATACTGTGTGTGTACTTGTCATCCTCCCAGTGAACTGTTCCCCACTGTTGCCAGTGGTCAGGATTGAGACTCCTTGATTACTGGTCCAGTGGTGGGGCGTCACAGTGGCTTTAAAAATCATAGACTGGAGTACAAAAGAGGAACTTTCATATTTTTAGGAATAGAAGGTTCTTAGAGACTAGATCTCACAATGTTAGATTTAAAAATCACAGTACTTGAGAAGTATACTTACAATACTGCTAGACTAACTCCTGAATGACTCCTTACATATGCTGATGCATATCTAGTGTACGTGTGTGTGTGAAAGACATAAACAAAGGCCATGTCTATCAAAAAGAAATAAACGTGTTCATTTTTTACAAAAATAAATCATGTACTATAATCAAACCTCTCAACCTCTTAGAGCAAGAAATCTAGTCAAAGCCATAAATAAAAGTGGGACAAAGGCCCAAAAATTGGGACACTTTTTAAATATTGCTCTTACACAGAAAGTTGATAGAATAACAGGTTTTACATTAGCATGAACTTTCTGAAGGGTAGGAAGTCTGGAACTCAAATGTCTGTCTTTATTTTCTAATTTCAATCTTTAATGATTGGCCACTAATTTACTAGCAAACCACAATTTTATGGAAAAAGGACCAAAAATATGAGGCAAAAATCTGGACAATCTGCAAAAAACAGTAAATTTGAGAGGTATGAGTAATAAAACTTAAATGTATAACTACAAGAAAATGATGGGGCTGTTATTTTTTTCATTTTCAAAACTAGTTTGACAGTACTGTGAATGAAGCTTCAAACAGTATGTTACTTGCATACCAACTAAAGCCTTTAGTTCAGTACAGCTAAATGTAAGGCAGTATTTCCCATTACTGCATCTGCAAAAGAAGAAAATGTGGGGAAAAAGAAATAGTGTGGGACTCTAAGCTACTGTTTTCACAGGGAAGAAAGGTAATGGAGGTCAAGAATCAGACTGAAATAAGGCATGTAGTCTGGGCCTCATATCAAAACTGCTAATAAAAGGCTGTGACAAAAAAGTAGTGACAAAGAGATGGCACCATCATACCGTACTGCCAGGCCTTAGTTTGGCACATATAGCATGCTACCTATACTCCCATGCCTTGTCATAAGAACAGGGCACCTGGTCAACTGAGAATGACAAATTACCAAACATCAGGAAAACGGAAAGAAAAAAGTGAAGGAGATTAAAAACCCTTTAGCATGTTCACCCACAGAGACAGATGTAGTGCTAGGACCTCTACCCTGTCAGCACCTCAGGTTCAAAAGTAGTGTCAAGCTGGCAGTCGTCAATAAGGGAAACAGAGACCAAGCACCCCTAAACTACTCACCACTCCTCCAAGGATAGAAGAAAGCTTGTTTGATCTGTCAGAGGAAGTGTCAAACAAGGGTAGCAATGAGGAATGCTGGTTGTAGATTGTAAGGTACTACACACACACATACACACACACACACACACGCACACACACACGTTGATTGGGAAGCATCACCTATGACCTGAGACAGGAAAGACTTAGCAGTAAACAGGTGAACAAGACAAGTAATGTATATCAGCTGCTTACATTTCATTAAGTACCCCACCAGCCTAGATAACCAAAGAGTGCCTGCAATATTGGAATTTTGTGAGAAAAGTAGTAGGGACACAGCAATGAGTGGGGATGGTGCTGATTAAACAGAGATTCTATTTATTTATTTATAATCCAGTGAACAGGGGGTGGCACAATGACACACTGGTTAGAGTTGCTAGCTCGTAGTTCTCCTCCATTATGGGTCATGACAGCAGTGTCTTCTGTGCAGTCTGTATGCTTTCCCCCTGTCAACAATGAATTTTCCTAGACACTCCAGTTTCCCCCCACATCCCAAAAATGTATACAATAGGTGAACAGACAATCCTCTAAACTAACTGTTGGTGTGCATATCAGTGTGCATGTGCATGCCTGTGCACATGCTGTAATGTAGGAATTTTTTTAATTCATGCAGCCACTCAGTGCCAGGATGGGTTCAAACACACATGTAGCCACGGAATGAAATAAGCAGGTAACTAGAGAATAAAACTGAATGAATGAATGAATGAATGCAATTACCCACAGCAGACTTTTATCAGACATACTGTATCATGGGTGCACAGAAAAGATTTATAAAATATTTAGTTTAAAAATTAATAAAAGGTACTTGCACTGTGGTATACAGAGTAAAAGCCTTGGCTGCAATGCAGATTACCTGGGACTGACTGGTGACTTGGGCATTGAAGGAGCCGGTATAGGAGAGTGACAGTGAGCAGCTGAAATCAGGTGGTCTATTCCTGGGAGTAGGACATAGTCGGGTCCACTTCAATGCTGGCAGATACTGAACACAGTGCCATACAGCATGCAGCACATGAGCAGATGACCTGCCTCATTATGTATTTCCCAGTATGTAAACGTGCATCAGCTCAAGCTTACGAGGAGACACAGTAAGGCAATTGCATCTGTCTGCATGCACATCAGCCACTAGGGGGAGAGTTAGATTCATAAAGAAAAAAAATCCCTAATGGCTACTTGGCTGATGGTCTGTCCTCCTCAGAATCATCTCACCCCCTGTTAAATAGGGGAATGAATGACAGTTACTGCAAAAGGGGAGATCTTGGCATGAAGGTTGGAAGAAGCAGAGGCAAATTAAAAAAAATAAATGGAAATGATATTTTAACAAATAATAAAATGCTGCTTTGAAAAGCAGTTAGTAAAAAAAATTAAAAGGGGTGATTCACTAATGGCAAACTATTTTACATGTCATTAATGGCATTTTTTTTTTTGCATAATTTACAATACTAAACAAATTTCAATAGCAACACAAAACATAATGCTCAGTCCATACAGTAAAAATGTATTTAATAGAACCTCAGGGTTCAGTCCTGGGACCACTCTTGTTTGGCATCTACTTCTCTGAAGTACAGGCCAACACTAAGGGACTCTGGCTAACAAAGTTTGCAGATGATTGCAAACTGGCAGCCATTATTGAATCCCCAAATGATGTGAATATTCTACAAAAAGGCCTTACAGAAACAGGTGCCTGGTGCCAGAGCCATGGGCTCAAGCTTAATGCCAAGAAATGTATAGCTATCCCCTTTGGAAAAAACATGTACCCATGAATTACCACATAGGTGGCAGGACGCTAAACATCAAAAGTGTGATGAGAGACTTAGGGACACAGGTGGACAGTGGTCTCACTTTCGATAACCACATCGCCACAACAGTCAGGAAAGCCTTCTATGTGGCACACCCCATCACTAGGGGCTTTTCATCCAGAAAAAAGGAGGTCATTGTCCCACTGTACTCATCCCTCATTAGACCCATTATAGAGTATAATGCCCAGTTTGGTATGTACCTCACAAGACATCTGCAACAGCTGGAAAGGCCACAGAAAGACCTCACTAAAAAAATCACAGGCCTAAAGCAGATGCCATATGCTGACCATCTAAAAAAACTCAGCTATACTCTGTGGCATATCGTCTACTCAGAGGCGATCTCTGCTCAACATACAAGGCCATGTCAAACCCTGAGCTGTTGGACATACTCCACTTAAAGAAATCCCAATCCCTCAGAGCCACATGCTCCAGGGATCTAAACCTTGTCATCACAATGAACAAAACATGCTGGAGGGATAGGTTCCTGGCCCACAGACTCCCCATACTCTGGAATAGACTGCCCATACATGTCAAGCAGAGCGCCTCATTGGCCCTCTTCAAAAGGAACCTTGTTGATTGGATGGGAGATAGGAAATTCACCCCGGGGATCATGTCAGTCGCCCAGCTAGACATGGGCCCAGAGAAGTAAATATTGTGGGAAGAAATATCCAGGGAATTGGGAATTGTTATGGCTAGGCTTGCATAGGCCCTAGGGCCGATAGCCTAGTACCAACCTATGAACGACCTATGAACCTATAAAAATCTAAGCTTTGGAGCACAGAGAAGTTACTGAAAGAATGCAACCTATATGATGGAAGGGGGGTGGACAGCCGTTAAGAGATTGTTGGGAGATGCAGCAATGGCAAGCAGCTGTGAACAAAAAGTCTTAAAGTCACTTAGACCCAGTTTGTTCAGCAGGAATGCAGACCCAGAGCTTTTGGGTTTCAGAATGTGTGGTCTGACAGAATTTATTTTATTGTATTCTGAGAACTACTGCATGGTTTCTGTGAGAATAAAGTACACAAGCTGATACAAAGCAATGAATGCCAGATAAGGAAAAGCAGGAGCTGGATTCCAGGAGTTTAAAGGTGAAACACTTGAGCAGAACAGTATGTTCTGCGATCGTCAGCCATCAGGCATTCAGTAAAACAGAACACTGATGTTTACAACTTGAGGTTAAGGTAATAAAGTGACACATTTGGCTAGCCACAGTTTGTAATGGAGAGGTTTGTTTTTTTTTCTCCAGAAGTAGAAGCAAGGAAAGGAAGTCCATATTCAAGCTAGGTAAGGAAAAATAAATTATAGTATTGGAAGAAATGTAGTATGAAATTTTCCACACCTAAAACAACAGCAGTTTGTTTACTTTTATTTATTTTTTATTTAACATTTGTTGACCGGGAAAGTCCGACTAGGTTCCACAGATCCTGTTTTCAGCGGAGGCCCGGGGAGATACTTAAGATTTTCTTTTTTATAGGGTGTATGGCCTACCTGCACTCAGGGTTCTACCACAGACTTTCCCATTATCTCAGGAAAAAGCACTGCAAACTCTACAGAATAACATAAAAATGATGCATATTCACTACATGCCAAAAAAAAAAAAAGCTAAAAAGAAAACAATGTCTCCCACTTGCATGTTCAAAGTTGTGGGTAAGGCTGTAAAAAAAAAAGAAGAAACCTTGATTTGGCTAAACACACAAAACAAAAAAATATCTGTTTTGAAACAGCATAATAAAGTATATACACAGAACCTCACTGATGACAAATAAAGGCAACACAGAAATCAGTTTTCCCACATTTACTAAACCTGTGTTGGCAGGTTACCAACAGTAACATGAAACCCCAAGATGTTTTCAAGGTTACTATAAGCATAATGCTAGTTTCCAGGCAAATGAAAAAGACCACCTCGTTGTGAATTCACAGTGAACATTCTGTATAGAGTCTGCGTGATATTTCGATTTTTTCTTTATCTATGACAAACTTAGCGTGCCTTCTCATAGTAGACTGTTACTATTACTGTTCAAGTACTTTAAGAATAATTTATATGAACTCAAAACAAATTTTAAATAATAATAATGATAATAATAAGAATTAATAATATGGAACCACAGCTGAAACTATGAAAAGAACCATTAGGCTTTCCATCCACCCTAGTTTTTACATTGTACTTTTGCTTTTGAGAGAAAAAGTGTCCCAACTTTAAACCAATACATAAAATATTCAGAAAATGCAATTAATGATTAGACAAGCTCAGTACAACAGGAAAACAAAAGTTATGTACTTACCATAAAACTAGATCCGTGTTATCTTCTTCCATTCCTTCTTAACCTGGGGGTCACCGGATCAGAGGCCAACATCTCAAAATTCTTCAGGCCTGAAGCTCTGCTTCCTGTACCCATAATACTCTGCCCTCTCTGAATCTCCTCATACCGAGTTTGCAATACCATTTCTGAAAAAAGGAGGTTCCCCAAAAGTAGGTTAAAGGAATATCGCAAAACAAATTAGGGAATGAGAAAAGAATGCTTAGCTGAATTACAAGTTTGGGCAGGTCTGCACAGTTGGCCAGAACTATCATAAAGAAATAGCCATCTGGATGGGGAAAGGAGGGAGGGATGGTTGAGATGGACTGAAAAAGACCATACAGATCTAGTGTAATGGCAAGTACATAACTTTTGTATCTGACATCTTTTGTTCGAGATTGGTAGGACTCTCCCTGCCCCTTACAGACAACCATTATTCATTATTTGTAAAAGCACTTTACCTGTAACTGATGATGCACAGCAGGATGGTAAACCATGAACAACACTAAATGACCAGCTCAACACATTGTATATCATCATCATCATCATCATTTTGCATCTGCATTATCCTCATTGTTATATTTTAATTAAAAAGAAAACACAAGACGTCAGGTGGATTAAATGGCCACAGCCATGTGTTTATTGCCAGACACTGCCAATGACCCTTACTGACTAAAGCCAATTATTTGATATGTCTGCAAGGCAGGGATTTCAAGGAACCCATTTATTTATTTCATAGCAGTGCTTCAAACACTAGAGAGCAACAGACAGAACTGTCTATCAGGCAGTTCTGATTAATCTTGCCCATTTTTAACTCAATTCCTCTGGACCACCTTACAATCTGCCAATGAGCAATAGCCTGGCAACCATTCTTTGGGTCTGTCTGGCATGTGGGAGTTCCAGCTAAAGAGTACTGAGACCTTTCCCACCACCACTTAACTTGGCCTCCCTTATGTTTTCTGCCTTCCGCCACAGAAGTGAGGAATACTCCACACTTCCACCAAGCATATCTCCTATCACCCTAAGTGTTAGTTATTCCTTGCTAAACCTACTTGTAATTCTGTACAGAAAACCTGCATACCACCCTCTGATGAAGTAATCATGCCCCCATCATACCTACCTGGCTACCTGACCTGAATACAAGGGTGAGGAATGTATGCCCCCATTTATGTTCCTTAATAACTTATCCATAATATTACTAACTCTCCGCCTCATCCTCTCTATGTCTTCAATGGGCCCAGCCTACATCCCTCATTCTTCTCTGTACCACTTCTGACCAACAGATAATAGCTTGTGGCCAGTGCTTGTGTATATAATTTACCTCCTGCACAATCAATCTAATCAAATCTTTAATTGGAAGCTGTAAAATATCATTATCCCTTAAATGCAACACAAAGGTTGCAGGAAGTTTAACCATTCCAGATGCTTGCTGCAATACTGCTGTAAGCTGATGCCATGGCATGCCTGACACCCTGTCCCAGACTGCCTAACAAGAATCTTGATTCCACCTTTGAAAGGATGAATCCAACCTGTTCTGGACGCAATAATGGAGCCTCCTGATAAATGAATGAGTCACTATCCAAGTGTACTTCTAATCCAACAATGTGTGGGCTGTAACACAGAAAAGAAAAGTTAAAGCTGTTCACACCTCACATAGCTTTTATAAGCACTGAACTCCCACCTGCACAGCCACTTAATGTCAGCTTGTGATGCCCCACTGAGTATGGATATGACACTGCTCCTATGCGAAAAGAATGTAATGTCTATCTATCTGTGTCTAAGCCACTCAACTTCAGTTTCCCTTTAAGACTGACCTCACAACTTCACAGCTTCCCTTTAAGACTGCCCTCACCTGATGCTGCATAAAAGGATCCCCTTGCTGATTACAAAGGAAAGTACAGTTTTGTACCTACCATAAATGTAGATGTTCGAGTGTTCACACTGCTGCAGTCATCACACTTGGGTTATCCTGCCGTCAGGCGGTCCCGCAGTTGGCCAGAGTTCCAAAGTCTTGGTCCGGCGTCGGTTGTTGTCGCTTCTTCCCTGACGTCAGTGCACCAGGGGTATATAAGAGGCATCCAACGCCATTTTCTTCAGTTTTTCTTGCCCCAGATGTCAGGTGCCCCCCAGTAGGTGGTCAAAACATACTGCCAATAAAACATGTAAAGAAAATACAAAGAATACCTTCAGTTACAAGCAAATTCACCACAAACGATGTATCAGATAGAAAGGTATAGAATAGTTCAGCTAGGTCAGAGGGGATGGAGGGAGGGTAACCTGGACTGCAGCAGTGTGAACACTCGAACATCTACATTTATGGTAGGTACAAAACTGTACTATGTTCATCGTGTTATACTGCTGCAGTCATCACACTTGGGTTGAATCCCAAAGCTAAGGATGGGTGGTGGAGTTAAACAGGGTTTGGAGAAGCTAGTAGGTCCTGCAGAACTGCAGTGGCAAAGCCAGCTCTAGTCTTAGAGTATAGAGGTAAGTGATAGTGTTTGTTGAAGGTGTGCACTGAACTCCAAGTTGCAGCTTCCAAAATATCCTTGGTTGGTACCCCCCTGAGAAAGGCTGTTGATGTAGCTGTAGCCCTGGTAGAGTGGGACCTAATGCTAGCAGGTACCGGTTTCCCATGATGTGTGTAGCAGAAACATATACAATGTCCTATCCATTTTGAAATGGTCTGTTTTGAGATAGCTTTTCCTTGTGATCCTGCAGCATAGGATACAAAGAGCTGCTCAGATCTTCTGAAAGCCTTAGTTTTATCCAAGTAGTAACGTAACTGCCTGTGAATGTCCAAAGAGTGCAGGAGTCTTTCTCCTTTGTTCTGGGGGTTTGGGAAAAAGGTGGGTAAATGAATGGTTTGGTTTAGGGCCACACTGGATACCACCTTTGGCATAAAGGAAGGGTTAGTTCATAGAGCGACTCTGTCTTGATGAAAAATGAGGAAAGGCTCCACTGCCATTAGGGCCTGTAGCTCTGAGACTCTTCTAGCTGAAGTTATTGCTAGCAGCAGGGCAGTTTTCCATGATAGAAACTTTAAATCAGCTGAAATAGCTGGTTCAAAGGGCGGCAGTGTAAGCTTTTCTAGAACAAAGTTGAGATCCCAAGTTGGTGTTGGTGCTCTCCTGGGCGGTCTTATGTTCTTAGCTAATGTTCTGAGGTACTGTCTTAGGAGTGGATGTGAAAATAAAGGAGGATCCATGTTGTAGTGAGCTGAAATCGCTGAGGCGTGGATCTTAATAGATGAAAAAGAAAGTCCTTTGTGCAACATCTCAGTTAAATATTGTAGAATCGGGGGAATGTTTGGAACAAGGTTGATTTTGGCCTTTAGCCTGGTTCCAGGCGCAAAATCTTTTCCATTTGTCTGAATAGGCTTTCCTGGTGCTGGGCCTCCTGGCCTCCAGAATGACATCCATAACAGCTTTAGATAGAGGTGTTGGCTGGTTGTTTAGGTAATTTGCCATGCAGCCAGATTTAAAATCTTGAGCTGGCTGTGTAGAATCTGATTGTTTTGCTGAATGAGCAGGTGAGGAATTTGGGGTAAAATCCATGGTGGGCCATGTTCCTTAGTATTGGATACCAGTGCTGGCATGACTAGTCTGGAGCAATGAGTATCATTTGTGGCCTCTCTAATCTGACTTTCAGCAGCACCTTTGCTAGAAGAGGCAGTGGAGGAAAGGCATACACTGTTAATGTTTTCCAACTGAATGAGAGGGCGTCCACTTTCCAAGCTAATGGGTGAAATGTCCTTGTGCAAAATTTTCGAAGTTGGTAGTTTTGGGGGTTGGCAAACAGATCTATGTCTGGGCGTCCCCATTTTTGAGTTATCATTGCAAATACTTGTGGATCTAGTTTCCACTCGTGGGGATCCATGATGTTTCTGCTTAGGTTGTCTGCCAATGTGTTTTTCTTTCCTGGCAGGAATTGTGCTTGTATTTGAACTTGGTAAGTCAGTGCTGTGTTCCACAAGGTCATTGCTTGCCTGCATAGGGGGTAGGAGTGTGTGCCCCCTTGCTTGTTTATGTACCACATTACTGTGGTATTGTCTGTCTTTATTAGGAGTTGTCCTGGATGTAAGAGGTCCTTGAAAGCTGTTAGGGCATTCTGTACAGCTAGCATTTCTTTTTGATTGATATGCAGATGCCTTTGATCTGTAGCCCATTTGCCCTGAATGCACTGTCCTGCCATGTGTGCTCCCCAGGCATAGTCCGATGCATCTGTTGTTATAATTTACCTGGCTGTGGGTAAGGTAAAAGGCTGACCTTTGTTGAGGTGACATGCCTGTGCCCCCCACAGAAACTCCTGTTGAAGGCAGGGAATGAGTGGTATCATTGTTTCCAAGCTATGGCTGTGCTGAGTCCATACGCTTTTCAGGTACCATTGTAATTTCCTCATATGCAGTTTTGCAAATGGTATTAGGAGTATGCAAGATGCCATGAATCCCAAGGCCTGCAGAATTTTTCTTGCAGGGAGTTGGGTCTTTGTTGCCATCATTTTGAAGTATTGAGTCAGCTGTTGTTGCTTGTCTGGTGTGAGATAAGCCATCTGGGCCATTGTATTCAAGCTGGCACACAGGAATATTATGTTCTGTGAGGGCACTAGTTTTGATTTCTTTTCGTTTACTGTGTACCCTAGGCAACTTAAAAGGTGTTTGACAAATGCCAGATGCTTTAAAAGAATGTCCTTGCTTTCTGCTCCAATAAGGCAGTCATCCAGGTATGGGTATATTTGAATTCTTCTTTGTCTGCAGTATGCAATTACTGGTGCCAGGCATTTTGTGAAGACCCTGGCTGCAGTAGATAAGCCAAAGGGCAGTGCAGAGAATTGATAATGGGTTGAACCTGCAATAAAACGGAGGTATCTTCTGCAATTTTGTCTGATAGGGACATGCAGGTATGCCTCCTTGAGATCCAACGTTACTAGCCAAGCCTTCTTGCCCAGCATGGGAAGAAGCTGCTGTAGTGTTAGCATCTTGAATTTGGGTACTTGCAGATAAGTGTTTAGAATTGAAAGGTCCAGAAAGGGTCTCCAGGCTTTGTCCTTTCTGGGGACTAGAAAAAGAGTCTTGAGTAAAATCCTTGTCCTTGCTCCTGTGTAGGTACCTGTTGAATGGCTCTCATGTCCATGAGAGCTGTAATTTGTTTTTGTGCCTCTGCCCATTGATTTGGTGGCAGGTTTGGCATTTCTTTTATCCTTGGCAAGGTGTGAAAGTGGAATCTGTATCCTTGTGAGAGAATGTTTAGGACCCATTTGTCTTTTGTGATGATGTGCCAGTTGTCTGCAAAAAGAGCTAATTTTCCTCCCAAGGGAGCTGCCAAGAGAGATTTGCTTGGCAGTCACGGTTAAGTCATTGTGTTTGTCTTCTGTTAGCTTGGGGCCTGTCTTCTCCTCCTTTCTGGGTAGTGGCACCCCATTGGCGAGGTTTGTAAGGGCCTTGTGACTGACCTCTGCCCCTTGGGCGTCTGTATTTGCCCCTCTGTGGTCTGTCAGAAGCTGGAAAGGACCAGTTTTTTGTTGGCCAATTTCTGCTGAAACGAGGGGGTTGAACCTGTAAAAAATCCTTGACCGTCTGCATAGATTTTGTCTTATCCTCCATTTTCTTTAAAACCTCTTCTGCTTTTACACCAAATAAAACATCCTGCTGTAAAGGTGCATCCAATAACTTTGCTTTAACATGATCAGGCAGGGTTTGTTCTTTTAACCAAGCATGTCTACGTATGACAGACCCAGTCACTGCTGCTCTACAGGAAGCTTCCAATGAATCAAATCCACATTGTAAAGTATGTTTGCCCACCTGTTCAGCTGCATGCAACAAATCATGCATTTCCTTGAAATCAGGCTGCTCTGAATGTGTGTTCATTTTTTTGTTTTAATTGAGACATCAGGAATTGCTGATACTTCAGCATGTGAAACTGGCAATTTAAGGCCCTCATAGCTAGAGTAGCAGAGGTGTATACTTTCTTTCTCCATCTATCTATTGCTCTGGAATCCCTTTCAGAGGGTACAGGATTTTATGCAATAGAGGCCTTAACCCCTTTGGGACCCTGGGAAATGGTTTCTGGGTCAGCAACAGGGCTTTTATATAGGAATTTGTGCGAGTCAGGGACTCTGTAGTATCTGTCTGGTTTGGCTGGAGCAGGAGGTAGTGAGTCTGGGTTAAGGCTAGATTCTAAGTAAACATCATCCACAATGTCTAACATGGGAGGGATAGCAAGTGGTCTGTGCTGGGGTAGTAAAAGGAACTCTCGGAGCCTTTTCTTAGAATTAGAGTAATCCTGGCCTTCCCAGTGGAAATGTTCCCTCATGGTATGTAAAGTTTCCCCAAAGGAGTAGTCTTCTGGGGGAGATGCTGAGGGAATAGACTCTTCAGCATCAGAATCTTCATAAGGGGGAAAAGAGTATTCCTGTTCCTCAGAAGAATCTGAGGAAATTGAAACCTGGTCAGAGGAAGCATAATCCTCCTCTTGTCTTGGCCTTTTATCAGGAGGGGGATGGGAACCCCTGATTAGGGTAATTAAATCTTCAGCCATCTTAAGCATCTGTTTCTTAGGCATGGGGCCTTGTACTGGAGACTGATGCACAGTCTTTTTTTGTTTTTAAAGGAGTTTTTAGCTTAGCATAAGATTTAATGGTGAGTATAGTCGGTCTGAAGACACCTTCTGCAACTGAAGGCGTTTCTACTGCACTGGAATCTCCTTCTGCTCTGGAGTCGGAAGGGCCTAAAGAAGAAGGCTGCAGCGGCCTAGCACTCTCCGCTTGGGAATCAGAAGCTGTCTGGGGTTCTAAATCAGCGGTCGTCAGGGGCTGCGTAGGCACCTCACTGAAAAGCGGAGAAGTGGCGACTGGCCCAGCAGAGGCCTCGGAGTCTGGTTTGGGTCTAGACTGCCTGTCCTTATCCTTGCGTTTTTTATGCATGCCGGTCGTCGGTTGCTCCGACGGCATGGTATAATTAAATTTCCTACCAAAGTAATGTCGGGCGAAATCAAACCGACGTTTAATAGTTCGTTTATTAAACCTAACACAAAACCGACAACCTGTGACGTCGTGGTCTGGGCCTAGGCAAGGAATACAATAAGAATGAAAGTCCTTATGAGGTATTTGCTTCCCACAAGAAATGCAATTGTTAACTTTTTCTGACATCGGACTGAGGCAAGAAAAGGTTCCCCAACGGGGTACTTAGCTTTATTGAAGACTTCGGTCTGAAATTCGATTTGAAAATCTCAGGAGTCGGCCGACCGGCACTTGCGAACTGCTTCTGCTTCGGGCACCGTGCGGCAAGAAAGACTGAAGAAAATGGCATCGGATGCCTCATATATCCCTGGCGCACTGATGTCAGGGAAGAAGCGACAGCAACCGACGCTGGACCAAGACTTTGGAACTCTGGCCGACTGCAGGACCACCTGACGGCAGGATAACCCAAGTGTGATGACTGCAGCAGTGTAACACGATGAACATCAGACCTTCTAACATACACCTATTGGTGTGTTATTCCAACAGGTCACCTTCACAATGTGGCATTCAAGATGAATGACAAAGATGTTCTTAGGGTGGCAAAGTGAAATCTGAAGAGAGGGATATAGCAAGCAAAGAGAGCATATGGAAAGAAAGTACAAAACCATTTCACTGACATTAGTGACTCCAGGAGTATGTGGCAGGGAATAAAAGATACAACTGAATACAAACTGACATCAGCTCAATGTAAGGACAGCACAGAATTCCTGGATGGGCTGAACGCTTTCTACAGTAGATTCGAGTAGAGGAACTGCTCCAAGGCAATTTTACTCTGTACAGACCCAGGCAATGAACTGCTCAGTCTTAACCAAGCTGAGGTGAAAAAGATCCTGTGTCAGGTGAATCCAAGAAAGGCTGCCTGGCCAGACACCATCTTGAGTAAGGTGATAAAGGACTGTGCTGAACAACTAAGCACCGTACTGACAGATATATTTAATATCTCCCTCAGCCAAGTGAAGGTACCCAAGTGCTTTAAAAGCACAAACATTATACCACTACCAAAGAAATCCACTCCCTCTAGTCTTAGTATTATAGACCAATGGCTCTCTCATCCATCGTCATGAAAAACTTTGAAAGGTTGGTCAAAAAACACCTGACAGCAAACCTTCCAACAGCACTTGATCCACTGCAGTTTGCATACTGTGCAAACCGCTCCACAGCAGATGCCATCTCTGTTGCACTGCATCTCACAATGGCGCACCTAGCAAAGAAGGACAGTTATGTCAGAATGTTGTTTATTGATTTCAGTTCAGCATTCAATGCAGAGATCCCACAACAGCTAATAGAAAAACTTGCCCACCTAGGTGTTAACAACCATATGTGCAACTGGATCCTGGACTTTCTGACTGGAGGACCCAAAAGAATATGTGGGGCAAGAATTCCTCAAAGACTATCACTGTCAACACAGGAGTACCTCAGGGCTGTGTGCTAAGCTGCTACTGTTTACTATGTTGACCCATGACTGTAAAGCCAGATTTAACACCAATCACATCATTAAGTTGTGTGCCTCATCAGAAAAGGAGAAAAAAAGCGTCCTCTCATGATAAATGGGGAGGTAGTGGAAAGGGTAAAGAACACAAAATTCTTGGGGGGTCTATATAGCGGAGGATCTTTCTTAGTCAACCAATACCACTCCCATAATAAAAAAAGGCCCATCAATGCTTGCACTTCCTGAGAAGACTGATGAAAGCAAGCCTACCTCCCTCTATCCACCTTCTACAGGGGTACCATAGAAAGTATCCTAAAGTGCAACTTCACAATGTGGTATGGAAGCTGTTCAGCTGCAGATAATAAAGCCCTACAAAAGATAGTCAGAGTTGCAGAGAAAAGTAACGGGATCCAACCTTCCAGAGATAAAGGATGTACACACTTCACACTATTACGACACAGCAAGAAAAATAAGTGAACCTACACACCCTTGTTTTGAACCATTCATATGTCTGTCGTCTGGTGGAAGATACCGCAGCGTACATTGTAAAACGACCAGGTTCAAGAACATTTTTTTTTCCCTCAAGTGATCATACTCTTGAACTCTTGAGGTATTGTTGTGTTGATAGGGATGCGAGATGCTGACAAGTCTTGTAATAACCACACAATCATGCAATAACAATAACACATCACAACCAACTTATCAGTTTACAAGAAAATTATGTGCAATACAATACAAAATGCTAGATATTCTCATAATATATAATATAAAGAACATGAGAACTACATTGTGTAATAAGTACAGGTGCAATAAGGAAACTGTCCAAGAGAAAGGTATATGTTAGGTCTGATATACGTGTAACTGTATGTATGTATGTGTCCCTCTTCTAGGCATGTGCAATTCTATGCATGTATTTGTCTTCTCAATTTGAGCATGATGCACTTAATTTCATTGTGTCTAAAGGACAATAAAGTTTACTGTGACTTTGACCTTCCATTCCAAACTTTTCAGGGTAATAACTCTTATCCACTGACCTTTGCTTTCTTGATCCATTTTGGATTTAGCCACATAAACCCAAGTATCTTCCATATGTGCCAAAGTTACCACAGTCTCTTGGGCTTTCTTCTTACTTAGCTGAATGATCTGAGACCATCTAAAGGCGCCCACAAAAAACAATAGAAAAGCAGCCCAAATTTATGCTACTTCATATAAAGATGAGCACACTTCTAAGATGACAAACCATAGTTTACGTAGAACTGCTGACTCTATGGGGTACTTCTTGTCTCGAATCTTAGGAGTTTGTCTTCCCGAGCCCTTAAACGTTGACTGGACTTTAAATGAATTATCTAAGTCCCTTAACCATAGAGCCTGATGGAACCAATTCAGGGCTGATAAAGTGCTTCTTGCCAGCCCCAAACTTCAACCTTTTTTTTTCGTTACCAAAATAGAAGCCTTAGTTTGGTATGGTGGAATTGGCCAAGCCAGTTCCCAACCCCTGGATAATCTAGTCTTCAAAAATTGATGTATGCATTTATACCTTACTCTTGTCCTTCCACTAAGGACATTACACATTTGCTGCCATTCTAGTCCTCCCATAAGCACCACAAGTGATCTGGCACTTGATCCAGAGTAGGTGTTTCATTTGCAGCCAGCAACCTGAACCAAGGCCACTGTTAAAATGAAAAAGGGAATCTGCCAATGAGTTAGCAATGCCCAACATGTGCTACGTCTTAACTGTGATATTTAGTGCTAAGCACTTGAACTGAAATGCCTCATCATTCTGCCTAATACTCCTTTACCTCCTAGTTAATTGTTCATTATAAGCACTATACTGCTGATCTCAGAACAAAGCAGAACCACCCTATCCTTCATTCTCCCTTTTTCCTGTACCTTCCTAACTGTCTTATCAAGTGAAGCATAATGCACCAAAGTCCCTTCACCTTTTATATAATCATTCACAGACACCCCTCACAGTATGAAAGGTGATGAAAGAGACAGAATTCACATGGTTTCATTTATAGGACTACGCCTATAGGTGAAACCTTGAATGCTCTTCTGGGTGGATGGGGAATGGTTTGGCACCTATGTCTCTAATGGACACAGGCAGTCTGTATATGGTTCACTTCCCATGCCCCTGCTTGTAAATGTTTCACCTCCCAAGTCTCTGCTTATACTTAACATGGGTACCAGAATTTGTCAAAGATTTGAGATGCACTGCTAGGCTTAAAAAGGCCCATGTGGTCAATAGCCTAATAAACACCTATGAACCTAAACGTGCCTGCCAATCTTCCCACTTGCAGTTCCTTATTTAACTTAGCCTTAACTAAATCTGGATGTTGTCTTGCAGATTTAAAATTCAAGCCCTTTTTTTCTTACGTTTTGCCAGTATATTAAACCCAGTGGTAAGCCCTTCCACACCTCTCAACTGTACAGATTTTCGCCTCATATTTTTGGCCTGTTACTCGTAAAATTGTGGTTTACTGGCAAATCACTGCCAAACCTTTGAGGACTAAAGTCAGAAAATAATGACAGACATTTGAGATTCAGACTCCATACACTTCAGAAAATTCATGCTAATGCAAAACCTATTATTCTATCAACTTTCTAAGTTTGTAAGAGCAATATTTCAAAATTGTCCCTATTTTTGGGCCTTTATCCCCCCATTATTTACAGTCTTGTCCAGATTTCTTAATCTAAGAGGTTGAGAGTTATGAACCCTTCATCTAACAATGCCACTGCCTTTCTATCTAGATAAGCCTTGAGCCTCTGACTTAAACTATTCCCCTCTTACTGGAGATGGACGAGTGTCCTGTGTACCCTTTAAAGGTATCTGGCATGTAAGAGCTTTTGTTCTGCGGGTCTGAGAGATGAAAACATGTCTTGGCTGGGTGATCTGGCTTTCCACATGCCATGCATTGATGTTGAAATTTCCACTGTAATTGGTTCTAGCAGTGGCCAAAGTTGCACTGAAAACACCTCCCTGTTGCCCCCATCTGCATTAACAAACTGACCCTCCTTCAACCCTGTATAGCCGGACACTGCACATCTATTAAAACTATTCCCAATTTGGCTAATCTGAAACCCACAATCTGTTGTTACTGAGCCCCTACTAGTATTCATCCAGCATAATAAATCCAAATCCACCCATGACCATGGACTTTCTCTGTTCGCCTGCCTCATCCTCCTATTATCCTCATAATACTGTAACCATTTTTGACCCCCTTGCACGAAACCCACAGTGGTCACACTACTGAAATGCGTCCACATACCTTTCACTTTGTTAGGGAACCTTTCTCCCAAAATATCTGCATAAATACAATACCCAAATCACCCAGTTTTCCCATATCCTTCGTACCACTAGTTTCCTTCTTTTGTCAGCTGGACAGCCAGTCTTGCCATCCTTATCCTTCTCTTTTTCATCCTCCTCTCTATTCAAAACAGAGACTGTATCTACATACCTATCCTGTTCTGTATCCCCATTTCCTCCTTTCTCCACTGTCTGTCCATTTCCCCCCATGGTTCTGATTTGTGACTTCCAAACTTCCTTTGATCTGTGCTAATAAACATCCAGTCTGGTCCAAAATTTGCCCTCTTGACTATGACAACCTTTCACTTATTCCTGTATCCACTACTGCACCAGTTAGCCCTAACTCACTTGATGCCAGCTTACCCTTAGGCCCCCAACCTCTGCCTGTTCAATTTTGACTCAGTAAACTCGCCCGACTTACATAACCACATTCACCATACTGAAACCCATATTCAGTTACCTCATCATCCTGCAAAAATCCTTGGCTTTGTAACCATTGCAAAAACATTTGGTCATCATTTAACCCATGCTTACCTTCCTGCTTGCTTGCCCTCTTGCGTTTCTTACAATGCTTCCTCTTACATTTTCAAGCCTTCTCACCATTCCTGCCACCTTCATCCTCTTTCTTTTTGCTGTTTCCCTCTAAAATTTGAAACCCTGTGCTCAGTCCTGCTTGAAGGTCAGGGGGCATATTATTCCCAGGCTAAATATTAGCCTCTGAAGGAACATGCAACTGCCCTGACCCCATTGTCTGGTGATGTAATTCCTCCCACCAATCTTTCCCTTTAAGGCTTAACATAGCCTGCACTTGTGCTCGAATGTGCTGCTCCATCCAATAGTAAAAACAACACAAAAGGAAAAAGTCTGTAAACTTAATTGTTTTAATACTTCTCTGCCCATTGCACTCCCTGTTCAGCTCTCAACAATCCTACAAAGCTGGTTTTTTTTAATTAAATTCTGTTCAAGTAAAGCTAACTGTAATTAATATCAAAATTGCTACAGAATAACAATGAAGTCTTATAAATACTGGCTAGAGCAACCACTCAGGCCTCAGGTCATTAACCCTGCCATGTGATCACTCACAGACCTTAAGTCACTAGCCCTACTGTGTGAACATTCGGATGCCTCAACTCTCCAGCCCTGTCATGTGATCAGTCACAGGCCTCATCTCACTAGCCCTGCCACGCAATTACTCACAGACTTCAAACAAGCCCTGTCATGTAATTATTCATAGCCCTCACTCACCAGCCCTGATGTGTAACAACTTTTTTTGTAATATTACTATCACTTTATTATATACTTAATATATAGCATTTGCTAGGCATAAACAACCTTAACCTGCTAACCACACCTAATGCTTCCTTAACTCAAATCCAGACTAATGACTGGTGCCAGAAGCATGGCCTCAAACTGAATGCCAAGAAATGCATCATTATCCCCTTTGGGGAAAATGGCATCCCCACTAATTAGCACATTGATAACAATGTACTAAGCACGCAATCAGTTGTGAGGGACTTGGCCATCAAGGTTAATGGCAACCTCACTTTTGACCACCACGTTGCCTCCATTTTACGGAAGGCTTTCTACATGGCCCACCTCATAAATAAAGGCATTTCATCCAGGAACACGGACGGCATAACATCCCTGTACTCCTCCCTTATCAGACCCATTACGGAGTACAATGCCTCCTTCGACATGTACCTTGCCAAGCACATACAGCACTTGGACAGACCACAGAGGTTCCTGACCAGGAAAATCCAGGGTCTCGAACACCTATCCTGTACAGATAGTCTAAAAGCCCTGTCCCTCTACTCAGTGTCATACAGACTGCTCAGAGGTGACCTGTGTCTGGCATACAAGGCCATCTCAGACCCAGCCTTGATGGAATTGCTGGATATCTGTAAGACAAACTCCACTTGAGCAAGCCACATGCAAGGTCTTAACCTGGTCGGTGACATTAATAGAACTTGTTGGGGGGATAGATTTGTGTCCCAAAGACTCCCCCATTTGTGGAAGAGACTCCCTCTCCATGCCAAGCAGAGTACCTCTCTAGCCCTCTTTAAGAGGACCCTGGATGACTGGATGGGAAACAGAAAATACACTCCTGGGATCCCACCTGTGCCACTGCTGGACAGGGGAAACAGGTGCTGACTTTGAGGGAACATGGGCAAAATTCTTGGCTAAGCTTATTAGGGACTCCAGGCCAATAGACTATGAACCTATGATCTAATAATATCCCCAAGCCTCTGCCTGGTCTAGCCCCTTTGTTTATAACCCCCCTCTAAGACTTGTATCAAGAGATCCAAATGCTACTTGAAATTACCAACCTTATTTTACTCCTTCATTACTTTATTTTTCTTCATAATTATATTGCTTATGTCTTAATAAATTCTGTGTTGGTTACATTTACAAAAATATTCCTTAATCCTCTGGCTTGCCTACAGTCTCAACTCTAAGCTTTTCTAAACTGTAAGTGAATTGAAAATTCCAACTAAATCAAACTATGCCCTTAATCTAATTACAGGCTGTGATGCCTGTGCCCTGGCCCAGCAATCAAGGAGTCTCAATACTCACTACTAACATCAGTGAGGGGAGTCTCATATAGGAGGAAAGGATAACAAATACACACAGTAAAGTGCAATTTCCCTTAAGAACACACAGAGATCACAGTCAGTCCGGGGCTGGTCGCTCCCTTGCTCATCTCAGCCTAGTGGGCAAAATAAAACCTCCAGCACCCTCTCTGTCCAACCAGTGTTTCGTGTCCCTGCCCAAGTAGCTGACACACACACACACACACACACACACACACACACACACACACACACACACACATACACTTTGAGAAGAGTTGATACAACCACACAGACACTCCTGGGGATGGCTGGCACAGGTTCTCCAGCTGTGCCCCCTTTTCCCCAGACTATATGGTAGTACCAGCTGCCACCACCCACTAATATTGATCAGCTAATCAAAGGCCCTTAAAAGGGTGTCCAATTATTACTGTGCAATATTATTATCCAATTGGTAGGATTTTGCCCAGGGCTAAAGCTATTGAAGTGGCTTTGTACAATTTTACCAAAGGCATGCAAGTACTCTAAAGAGCTTAAATTATCTCTACAAAAACAGCCACAGTTGGAAGGGTTTAAAAATATTTAATAACAAATAGTCAAACCACAAGACAATACTTTTTACTACACAGTGCTAGTCAAGAGTTCAGACATCACAGAGGAATACTTAAAATAATTCAGTAGTACAGTTCTGACATCACAGAAAAACACTAAATCTTTCTAGTTTCTAGCTATTTCTAAGAGAAAACACAAGTCTAAGAAACTTACATATAGAGCAAGACAGTGCTGGTGAGTTGGATGTTCAAGACAAAAATGTTTAATGCTCTCGAGTCTCTCTGTTTTTAAAATCATATTCCTGGTTTACATTACATCATTCTTCACACTGCCCTGGGTTCCCAGGCTAACAGAATGTACATTTACATTCTTCACCTCTGGGCAGAAACCAGAGCAATAAAGGACATTTATGCATGCAAATACTGGCCAATAACTCTGGCCTTAAAACAATAGGAAGGATGCCTCACTCTAGACTCACTGGCTCCGAGTTTTAACATCAAAGGGTCACAACATGCTTTACTTGGTCAGTAGAGTGCACTGTTGTTACATTTTTTCCAGTTCCACATGTAACACTATTTTTACCACTTAAGACAACAAGCCTGTGGTTTACATTAATATTTATAGATGACAGAATTATCTCCAAAATTCTATCTGGCTAGGCTGGCAGCCTTCACCTATCTTCACCCAATCTTCACATATCTCCCCCCTGGAGAACTCAAGCTAGTTTTTCAAGTGACCTTTGAAAAACGCTGCTCGAGGGAGTTGGGTCTAGCTGAGTATACCTTACCCCATTCCCTGTCTTGAGAGCCCATCTGCATTGGCATTACTAATCCCACTGCGGTGCTGCACGGACATATCATATGCTTGCAACCCCAGGCTCCATCTTAGCAACTTGGCATTTTGTGATCTCTCATAACAGTGAATTTCCTTCCATACAGATCAGGCTGTGGTTTCTGCAGTTAGAAACAACTCTAATCCAAAACAATACCAAAACAGCAAACTCTTCAGAAGTCAGGAATCGAAAAACAGGAACCAAAGTCAAATCCAAAAGCAAATTCTTTATTCTCTATTCTCATTCTGTGGTTTCTGCAGTGCCCACACTATGGCTAGACATTCCTTTTCTACAGCTGCATAGTATCCCTCCCCAGGTTGGAGCCTACAACTGAGATAAACCACTGGGTGCACTTCTCCCACTGAAAAAATCTGGCTAAGTACAGCCCCCACCCCATGGTTCAAAGCATCCACCTGCACAACAAATTATTTGCTGTAATCTGGACTGGCTAACACATGGGGTCCTCACAAAGCTTCTTTAAGCTTCTGGAATGCCTGCTCACATGCTTGGGTCCACACTACCTTATCTGGCCTGTCCTTCCTTGTCAGGTCTGTGAGGGGAGCAACTATGGTACTATAACTGGGGACGAACTTTCTGTAGTACCCTGCTGTCCCTAAAAATGCCCTCACCTGCTTTTTGGTTACAAGTGCAGGCCATGCCTGAATGGCTTCCACTTTGGCAGGTTTTGGCCTTATCTTACCACTCTCCACTCTATGTCCTAGGCAGGAGACCTCTGCCATACCCACCTGACATTTGCTCAGCTTAATGATCAACTCTGCCCTCTGTAGTCTGCTTAGCACCTCCCTGATATGCTGAAGGTGCTATGGCCAGGAATGGCTGTAGATGGCAATATTATCTAGGTAAGCAAGGGCAAACCCTCCTGCTCCTGCTAGGATATGATCTACCAGCCTCTGGAAAGTTGCTGGGGCATTCTTCATCCCAAAGGGCATCTTTGTGAACTTACATATGCCAAAAGGAGTCACAAAGGCTGACTTCTCTCTAGCACTGGGACTCGAGGGCACCTGCCAGTAAACTTTGGTAAGATCAATGGTTATAAGATACTTAGCCCCACCCAGCTGCTCTAGAGCCTCATCTAGACGCTTGGCATGGAGTAAGCATCTGACTCTGTGTGACTATTTAATTTCCTGTAGTCCACACAGAACCTAGTGGTGCCATCCTTCATTGGCACCAGCACCACTGGGGAGGCCCAGGGCCTGTTGGACTCTTGAATCACCCCTAGTTCCAACATCTGCTGTATCTCCTCCCTCAGAGTCTGTTTGACTCTCTCAGGCACTCCATAAGGGGCCTGCCTAATAGGCCTTTGGGGTTCTGTATCCACCTGGTGCTGCCCCAGGTGGGTGCACCCTGGTTTCCCAGCGAACATGTCCCCAAATTCCTGCAATACTGCTCAGTTTTCTCAAACCTGAGTAGGAGATAGCTGCTGGGACATTGCTACCCCTTCCACTGAGGTGTCAGCTCAAGCCTTACTGAGGAGATCAATCCCCAGATCTCCCGCAGACTCCTCCTGCAATCCACTGCAAATGCTCAGCACAAGGGCCTCCCTATCATGGTAAGGTTTCATCATGTTAACATGGTACAGTTTGTGCCCCTGCCTTCTGCCTAGCAGTTCCACCATGTAATTAACATCACTTACCTTTCTTACCACCTTGTAGTGTCCCTCCCAAGCTGCTTTCAGCTTGTTGTGTCTGACAGAAATGAGAACTATTACCTGCTGCCCCACAGCATACTCTCTAGCTCGAGCATTCCTGTCATACCACACCTTTTCCTGTTGTAGGGCTTCTGCCAGGTTCTCCTGGGCCAAGCCCATGAGTTCCCTGAGCCTTGTCCTGAGGTTCAGGATGTATGCCACAACAGACTCCTTGTGAGACTCGCACTCACCTACCCACTCACCTCAAATTAAATCTAGAGGTCCCCTCACCCTATGCTCCTACAGCAACTCAAATGGTGAAAAACCTGTGGCTTCCTGGGGAACCTCTCTATAAGCAAACAACAGTTGGGGTAAATATTTGTCCCACTCCCTCTTAAACTGATCTGCAAATGCCCGTAGCATGGACTTGATTGTAGAGTTTAACCACTCAAAAAGACCATTAGTCTGGGAATGGTAGGGGGTGGTCTTCATGTGCTTCACCCCACAGGACTTCCACAGACAAGCCAGCAGGTCTGACATGAAATTAGCACCTCTGTCAATCAGTATTTCTTTTGGGAAACCTACCTTGCTGAAAATCTCTAACAAAGCATTTGCCAGCTTCTCTGCTTCAATGGAGGACAAAGCCACTGCCTCAGGGTATCGTGTAGCATAATCCACTACCACTAAGATATACTTTTTCCCTGTGGAACGTGGGGTACTCAGAAGACCCACAATATCCATAGCTACCCTCTGAAATGGCTCCTCAATCACAGGCAAAGGCATCAAAGGAGCTCTCACCTTGTCTCCTGCCTTGCCTACCTTTTGGCACTGCTCACAGGTCCTGCAGTACCCTGTTATATCTCCTGAAATTCCAGGCCAATAGAAATTCTACATAATATGCCTCTTTGTACATTTTATGCCCATATGATCTGCAAAGGGAATATCATGGGCTATGGCTAGAAGCACCAGATGGTAGGCTCTGAGCACTACCAACCGCTATACTCTCTCACCTTCTAGCCCACCCTCAGGGATCCACTTTTTGTATAGTAACTCTTTGTCCCAGTACACAGATTCCCCATTTCCTAGAGAATCAGGTGCCTCTCTAGCTACCTGCCTCAGGCCTTGCAATGTAAGGTCTGAGAGCTGAGCCTGTCTCAACTCTCTCCTTGTAACCCTTCCCAGCTCCCCTTCCACAGGAAATCTGGCATCCTCTGACAATGGTGCCTCACTGTCATCCTGGGTACTACTACTCACCGCTACCTTTGCAGTCACTCTGTCCAAGGGACCATCAGTACCCACAGGCAGCTGTGGCTCACCTTCAGTCTCACGGCTACCGGGTAGCTCCTTCCCTGAAGTAACCACCTCACCAATCCAGGCTGCAAGTATGCAGTCTGTCTGGGTCTCCCTCAGGCTACCAGACCCACATGCTTGTCACCTAGCCCGACTGCATGTAACTGCACAAACACATGGTATTGCCTCATCCAAATCCTTCCCTATCAGGACATCTGCAGGATGGTAGTTTGGTACACTTGTTGTCTCAAGACAACCTACCATTGGCATTTTGTCTTTCCCTCACCTTTTGTTCCCCACCTTGCCTTCGTGGACACTTGTATGCCACATGGCCCCACTGGTTGCATTCAAAACATGTAACCCTAGCTCCTGGATGTGTACCTGGACTAGTGGCTTCCCCTGCTACTGACCTATTCTGTTGGGGCAGTCTGTGCTGCCCACCATGGGTTCCTTTAGACCCATGAGCAGTACTGGGGGTCTCTTTCCTGTGCAGGGCTGCCCTGCTTGCCAGGTATAGGTCTTCCTTCTTCCCCAACTCATCTGAAGTGGCACATTGTCTATCAGTTAACCAGATCCTCATGTCCTCAGGCAAAGTGCTAAGGGCTTGTTCCCTCACCAAAAGGTCTGCCAGCCCTTCAAAAGTGGTGACATGACATCCACTCACCCACCTACGGAAATAAGTGCTCAGTTCAGCAACATATTCACACACACTTTCTCTGCCTTGCGTCTATGCTCACAAAACTTTTTCCTATACATTTCAGATGTTAGCTTGAACAATTCTAACAAGTGATTTTTAACAGCAGTATAATCAAAACATGCAATGTCAGACATTTTTGACAAAACACTTACAGCTTTACCATGGAGTAAGGGGGTACCCAGAGCCTTTGGTCAACACCATACTGTTTGCATACCCTCTCAAACATATGAATGAAACTATCAAAATTATCCCCTCTTTAAAATGCGGAAGAAATTTACTGACCTTTTGTGCTTCTGGGGTCCAGTTGCTCCCTTCCCCATTATCTCCATGACTCTGGCGAAGAGTCAGCATCTTCCAGGTGTAGCAGTTTATCATTCTCCTCAGCCTGCAAATGTCGCAGTTTCTCCTTGTCTACACTCTCTAGATGCCTTACTCTCTCAGCTGCTTCTAGTTCCAAATGCCTGGCCTCCAACTCAAGTCTCTTTAGCTTCAGATGGATTTTTAAGTCCTCTGCAGAAAGGCTGAGCTGTCCATTCTCCAAGGGTATTATATCTCCACTGCCATTCTGATTGTCCTCCTGGCTGCTGTTTTCTGATGCAGCTGTAACCAAGGCTGCAATCAGATCTGCCTTGGTCAGGTTTCCATGCACCAGTCCTCTAGCCTGGTACATCTCCGTCAGCTGGCTCCTTTTCAGCTTTCCATACTCCTCTACTGACATGCTGCCTGCTCACCCTGACTAACTAAGCTAACAAAAGAAATAAAACAATTGTAATTTGAACTCTGAGTATTCACTGCGTGGCTGATTTAGAGTACAATACACCTTCACAGCTCACTGTACACCAGCTACAGGAATTCACTCTACCCACACCACTACAAGCCAATTAGTATTTGCCAACCAATTAATATGTGGTGTGGATAACCCACCACTGCCAAACAATTAATATGTAATGCCCGTGCCCTGGCTCAGCAATCAAGGAGCCTCAATCCTCACCACTAACACTAGTGAGGGGCGTCTCGTATAGGAGGAAAGGATAGCAAATACACACAGTAAAGTGCAATTTCCCTTAAGAATACACAGAGATCACAGTCAGTCTGGGGCTTTTCGTTCCCTTGCTCTCCAGGTCCCCAATTAAGACTCCCCACTGGCACAGTCATAGGGTCCAGGGGTCCAGATCTCAGCCTAGTGGGCAAGCTAAAACCTCCAATCACCCTCTCTCTCCAACCAGTGCTTCGTGTTCCTGCCCAAGTAGCTCACATGCACACACACACACACACACACACACACACACACACACACACACACACACACACACACACACACTTTAAGAGTTTATACAACCATACAGATATTCCAGGGGAAGGCTGGCACAGGTTCTCCAGTTGTGCCCCTTTTTCCCCAGACTATATGATAGTACCAGCTGCCACCATCCACTAATATTTATCAGCTACTCAAAGGACTTTAAAAGGGTGTCCAATTATTACTGTGCAATATTATTATCCAATTGGTAGTATAGCCCAGGGCTATAGCTACTGAAGTGGCTTTGTACAATTTTATCAAAGGCATGCAAGTACTCTAAAGAGCTTAAATTATCTCTACAAAAACAGCCACAGTTGGAAGGGTTTAAAAATATTTAATAACAGATAGTCAAAACACAAGACAATACGTTTTACTACACAGTGCTAGTCAAGAGTAAAGAGATCACAGAGGAATACTTAAAATAATTCAGTAGTACAGTTCTGACATCACAGAAAAACACTTAGAAATAGCTAGACACTAGAAAGATTAGACTAAGAGAAAATACAAGTTTAAGATAAACTTACATATAGAGCAAGACAGTGCTGGTGAGTTGGATGGTCAAGACAAAAATGCTTAATGCTCTCTGTTTTTAAAATCACATTCCTGGTTCACATTACATCACTCTTCACACTTCCCTGGGTTCACAGGCTAACAGAAACTACATTTACATTCTTCACCTCTGGGCAGAAACCAGAGCAATAAAGGACATTTATGCATGCAAATTCTGGCCATTAACTCTGGCCTTAAAACAATAGGCAGGATGCCTCACTCTAGACTCACAGGCTCCGAGTTTTAATATCAAGGGTCACAACATGCTTTACTTGGTGAGTAGAGTGCGCTGCTACATTGTTTTCCAGTTCTACATGTAACACTATTTTTACCATTTAAGACACCAAGACTGTGGTTTACATTAATATTTACAGATGACAGAATTATCTCTATAATTTTATCTGGCTAGGCTGGCAGCCTTCACCTATCTTCACCTAATCTTCACACAAGCATATATTCTTCTTAACATATCACTAAACCACCATATCCTAAGCATTTGATAAAACAACTATATTTCGCCTTAATACACCAGAAAATTATAAAACCCCGCTCTCGAGCAGACACAGAAATCAAAAGGCCCTCACTTTCCTCACAGAGACCATCCAAGTTACACAAATCCTTGAATGCTGCTGAGATAGAAATTGACAAGACAAATTGCTTTGTTCAAAGCCTTTTCAATACTACCCCATGATAGCTAGTCCTACCCTAACCCTCCTGAAGTATACTGACCCTACCTGTTACTCCACCACTCCCCCTCTGAAACCAGAGTCCAAGCTGACCTGCCTCAGACAAATGGTATCTTGCTGCAATCTGGCTAGCCAGCCATTGTTCTGTCTGCCTCAACCCATGGGACAGTCCCCAGCCAGTAAAACCCAGGGTGGTATTAGGAAAGAACATTCCACAAAATGGTACAGCCAAAGGTAGACCTGGATCCAGACTAAATGCCCTGTTTACAATGGTTTACAAAAGTATGAGTTCTAGCAGAAGTAGCAGCTGCATAAATTTCATCTAGGAAGGCACAGGCAAAGAAAGCAGCTGATGAGGTAACTACCCATGTAGAATGTGCTCTAGGCTTACCAGATAAAGGAATTCCTTTTGAAGAGTGCATAAAGGAAATACAACTGAAAAGCCATCTAGATAGAGTCACTTTCGAAACTAGCTTACCCAATAGAATTTTTTAAAATGATACACAGCTGATTAGATTTCCCTGAAGGTCTTAGTTCTGTCTTAATAAAATCATAGTTGAAAATAAACATGCAAACAGTGGAGCAAATATTCGACTTTGTTACTGAAGATGGGGAAGAATATTTGACTCATACATAGGCCACTTTGAATAGGAAGGAAGGATTTGTATGTCGGCAAACCCTATCCTTATAACAAAGAAGGTAAGGTGGAAAATAAGATAAGGACAGAAACTCTGACACTCTTGTTGCAGAAGTGACAGCTACCAAAAACAAGGTCTTTCAAGAGAGCAACTTCAAATCTGTGGCAGCAGCTTACTCTTAAAGGGGCCCACTCAAAGTTTCTAAAAGAAAAGTCAAATCCCAAGGTGGAACCAGATCTCTGACAGGAGGTCTAAATCTATGGAGGAATGTGTCTTTCAGAAAGGCCTTTGACAGTTTGAGAAAAGCAATAGGAGTATTGTATAATCGTACATGAAAATTAGATATGGCAGTAAGTTGGACTTTAATGGTGGAATAGCTGAGACCAGAATGAAACAAATCTGCCCAGAAGTCTAAAATTGCACCAGTGGGAGCAGAGAAAGGGTCTATGCCTATGGAAGATGCCCAAATAATAAAAAAAAAAGATTCCATTTGCTAGGGTAAACTTTCCAGGTGGAAAGCTTTTAGGAAGACAAAAGGATAAAACCAGCTCTCTTAGAAAGCTTTGGATCACTGACCATCACTGGATCTGGAGGAACCAAGCAGCCAATGTAAGATTCAGGTGAGGCTAACCCAAGGGATATGACATTAGATCTAGAATCGGATCCAAAACACAAGGAGGGTATTTCAGATGAGGCCAAAGGAAGGGAAACCAGACCTACCTCTGCCAAAATAGGGCAATAAGGATGACAATCACTCTGCAACGGGCTGCTTCCTGAAGACACTTTATTATCGGAGAGGTTAAGTAAGTGTAAAGGAGACATAGAAGCCAAGCATGGAGAAAAGTGTCCCTCGGCAATTGCTCCTCTCAGGAAGTAGGACAAAAAAAGCTGCTGCACTTGGTGCTGGCAGGGGATGTGAAAAGATCATAGCACAGGTAGCCCCAATGGCTGGATATTCATGCAACTACATCTGGATTGAGAGACCACTCATGAGGCAAATGTATTCTCCTGCTCAATTTGTCTGCTAGAATGCTGGATTTCCCTGGGATATGCACTGCTACTAGAAATCACTGTGAGGACATAGCCTATTACCAGTCTCCCATGGCCTCTCAACATACAGGATACAACTAGGTTCCCCCTTGCTTGTTTAAATACCATACCTATGACAAGTTGTCAGACTGAATGGCAATCACTCCTGCAGAGAGTCCTGAAAGGCCTGCAATGCTGGACTGCTCTCATCTCCAAGACACCTATGTGAAGACTGGCCTCTGACTGTACCCAGGAACCTTGGGCTGTCTTCCCCTAGAAATACCCCCATGGGAGAAGTGCTCATGGTAAGTGTGACCTAGCATTGAGGAAGAACAAATGGACAACCCACTGGAATGAAATGGAACTCTAGCCACCAGGCAATGTGGTGATGGTGTAAGCTGGTGAGAAAATGGGAAAGCCCATGGGATAGGATAAGACTGACCAGTGAACAGCCAGGGCCCATTGGAGAACTTGTGTATGGAACCTAGCCAGGGAAAGAAGACTAACTAATGCAGCCATTAAGCCTAGAATCCACATGATCAAGGAAGCTGGAGGCCAATAAGAGTTTAGAACCTGCAATGCCTGAATTTATAGAGAAGATAGTCTGGAAAGGTGTAGTCTGGCAATCTGAATGATGGTATCCAGATGGCATCCAGTGAATTCCAAGGTCTGTACTTGTTGCAAGCTGGATTTTTTTGTAGTTCACAGTGATGCACAAGGATAGACAAAGGTGAAGCAAATATCCCCCGGACTGAATTAGAGATGTCCTTATGGTTGCTGTGAGGAGCCAGTTGTCCAGATAAGGAAAGACCTGGAATCCCTGCAGTCTGTGCCAGGCTGCGACCACTGACATGCACTTGGTGAACAACCTAGAGGCTACAGTAAGCCCAAAACGAAGTGTAAGAAACTAACAATGACACATACAAAAGTGCAGAAACCTCCTGGAATGCCTCACTGTCTTTATGTGATAGTAAGTATCCTTGAGGTTGTTCTTCTTTAGCAGCGAAATAATGGATTGTTCTGTTAATATCTGGAATTTGGTCCATTTTAAGAAGTGATTCAAAGCACTGAGGTGCAAATTGGGACTGAGGTCCTTGCTATTCTTTGGCAAAAAAATAATCTTGAGTAGACCCATGATACTCTTTAGTCTAGTGGGACATCTTGGATGACTCAGTTGCAAAGCAGTTTTCTTATCTCTACCACTGCTTGCCTTCCCTGATGGGGAGGAATTTTGAAAGAGATTTTTTATGCTCCCTTGGACTAAATAAATTCTGGATAAGACTTTGAATTTCCAAGTAACTAAAGTGATGGCCTACCATGCTTCTTGGTGGAGAACCAGGTGCCCCCAACTGTCTTCTGAGCATGGCAGTCAGGCAACCCTTTAGGGGCGATGAAAGGGCCTTCCAGAGAAGGGAGCCAAAAAACTCCAGTTTTGTGGACCACATCTGCCTCTGGTATGGTACCATTGGTATTGCCCCCCTGCTACAGTGGACACAATCGCCAGGAGTTTCCAGAGAGAACAGCTATGACTTGCAAAAAGAGATGCTTCCCCCCTTTTGATTACTTAAAAAAGGACCTCTGAGGAGTAGAAAAATGTACCCGAATAGCAGACAGCATCTCCCTTCCTGTTCACTGCTGATCAAAGTAACTTTTACTTTTGGACCAAACAGGGTGGAACTATCATATGGGGCATTCAGAAATGATGCCTTAAAGAATTCCACAAAATTATGTAAGTGCACCAAGGCATGCCAACAAATTGTCATACTGGTGCCTGCCGCACCAGCCATGCCATCTGCAGAGTACAAGAGAAGCCTAACAGATGCATTGGAAATTGACTGCATAGTGGACAGCTGAGCCTCCAGAGACGTTTGAGGCTCTTGCAGCTGCAGTGCTGATAACATATTTGATATCTCCATAACCAAATCACTCTACAGTCTTGTCAGATGAGCCAAATAGTTCAGCACATGCAAAGCAAAGGTTGCTGACACAAAGATGCACTTTCCTAGATGGTCCAAAACCTAAGACTCCTTATTCAGGGGGTGGACCATACAGTCTTCTCAGACAACTCCTTCTTGGTAGTGGCTGCAACCACAACCATATCCATTACTAGACCTTTGCTCCAAAAAGGTCTATCCTTGGGGAAGGGGACCATTACCTTGTCCAACTTCTAAGGGATTGGCTTCACCACACTGGTTCTGTCGAAACCCTCTAGAATACAGGTCAATGAGGGCATTCGGGGCTGGCATCACTCAAGATGTGGATGGACCTGCACCAAAAGCCTCGACAAATACCAGCTCCTCAGGAGTGGGGGCTTTAGTGGTCCAGCCCCCATGCTGTCTCATCAATTCCAATAGGTCACTAAAGGAGACATCTTCGGAGGGATTATAGGGAACCCTCCCCTTCAAAGTCAGTATCCTTATTGAGTGACTCCTCAAGGAAGTCCAGATGCCTCCTCTTGTATCTGTTCTTTGAGTGAATCTCCCAGGGAGGGGAACCCCTGGGAAATACTGAAGAAGTAGGAGATCCAGTATCATGGAAAGGTTCAAGGATAATACTGTGGCCTGTCCTAGAATCAGCTTATGTCAGCCCAAGGAATGGGACAGGTGACAGGAAAGGGATGGGCCCAACTTAGTAAATGAAGCACCAGTCCCTGATTGCGATAGAGAATCTCTCTACAACAAACTCCAACACTGAGGCCAGGCAACTGGACACAGTCATCTTCATATCTGCAGAATTGACAGAGAAACCCATGCTTGCACAGACTCAACTGGGTCTGATGTCAAGAAAAGAGCTATGCTATCTAAGGTCAAAGTACCCAAGGGAAGAGATGGCTCAAAAACCTGAGCAATGATCCTGACCCTAGAACTGTGGTCCCAACTCTTCCATTCTGAGAAGTGCTCGGTTCCAAAAGGACCAGAGGCAAGAACAAAGACAAAGCCACTGGCTGAAGCAGCCAAGCTGTCTGCACATACATAGGGGAAGGCAAGGGAACAGTGGGACCCATTGACCCTGGCACCAAAGAATGGGCCAAGGGAGGAACAAAAAAGGATGGAGCTGAGAGAAAATGACCATCTTGTCTCTGAGTCAAGACACAGGGAATGATCCCAAGGTTCATCTGGGCCTGTAAGATGGTACACATCAACTGCTTTAATTCTGAACCCTTAAGATTTCGGACTGATCTGGCAAACCTTGAAGAAACCATGAATGCCAGTTTCAAAGACTTAAGTGTAGATGGGTCCAGCCCTTAGATTCTAAAAAGAAGAGGTTCAGGCCCAAGGTGGGGATGGCTCCAGACAGAACTGAGCAAGTGTAATCAGCAAAACAGGAGATCAAATTGTTGTCAAGTCAGAAGGCGCAGGACCTGCAGTAAGGAAAGGACTAATAATGCCAAGAGTTAGAGAATTAGAATACTCTGATCTCTGAGCCAAAGTAATAGATAAACTAAGCCAAGGGGGCACTAAAGGCACTCAAGAGTCAGAGCTGGTGTTTCTTTGGATCCAGCTGCCCTTCCTTCCTTCTCTTTAACTTTGCTTTTCCCTTTAAACACCCTCTCTCTCTCTTTCCTTATCTTTACCTGAGTTTTTCACCTTGGGGTTTTTAGCAGAGGAAGAGGAAGCAGGGGCAGCTGAACAGGTGGTATCAGGCAGGAGCAGACCTTTCAAAACTAACTTGGCCCTCTTGTCAGCAAGGGCTCCAGAATCGGAGGCCAAACATGCCTGGCACTCCATATCGAACTGAGCCACCCTTAAACAATGTGTGCACTTGTCGTGCATGTCTTG